>NC_134839.1:16274906-16584406 GCF_965363235.1 Mytilus galloprovincialis | reverse complement strand
TAGTGATGTTAATTAAAATGTTAATCAATGAAAACAAAATATTCTAACTTGTAATTTCATATCATGTTAAAATGTTATATAAATCAATCATTGTCAATAAAAATCCATTTCAACCATATTCACCATCCTGAAATTTGAAATCTAATCACTTATTGCCAACTATTTTCTTTCATAACATAAACAGAACTAAGTTTCACAAGTCCTACAGCACATACGCACAATGATAATATATAAAATAGAACATACATTTATTTAAATATGCTTTCCCTCACCCATCTTTCATGATTTATAACGACCACATTGATGATATGTTTCCTAAATACACTCAGACGAATGCCACATGTGGAGTAGGATTTGCTTACCATTCCGGAGTAATTGAAATCTCAACCGGAGTTCAATGGCGTTCGTGTTGCTCGTTTTATTGTTTTTCTGTTTTGATTTTTAGTACTGTAGCTTGTCTTTTGGTCGATGTCGTCAGTGTATTTACGACAATTTATTTTGCTTTCTGAGTGCACAATACACATATCATACATTATTTTAGAGCGTAATATACATTCGACTCCCATGATGTTTAATTAGATGGGGTAGATACATAAGAAAACAAACGTTTCGTTTTAGAGGTCGCATTCATAGTTCATCAAATAAATGACAAGCAGAAATGTTAAACAAATTGGTAAAGCCAATTATTTTGTATTGCTCAGGTAAATGGGGCTTTTATAAAAATATGCAATGTATGGAAAGAATACAATTACTAATTTGCAAATTGTTACTCAAGTTGAAATCATCCACATCAAACTAATATGATTTTCTTACTCAACTAGAGATCACAATAAAAATCATTGCATATTGGACATGACTTTTTTCAGCACAGCAAGAAAATTCGGCATAAGGAAGCGGGCCTCAGCTGGCTCCTTAACAAAAATACTAACTAGTTCAGTGAAAATGGACGAAATACTTTACTCCAAAACATACGACAGAAGAAAAACAATAGACTACCTATAGGAACAGAACCGTACGTGGAATGATATAGAATTGGAAAATAGAATATGTTTGAAATGTAATAATAATTGTATTGGGCATATATTTTGGACAAGAAAACATTTAAAATTGACAGGAAACCCTTATAATGTGTAGCAAAGACCAAAGTAATGAGTTATACAAACAAAAAGTTTAAATTAGAAAAAAAACTATGTAATTTAATACGCTTATTAAAAAATCATTTGTCCTCTAGGCAGTAATAAAACCTTTATATTACCTTGGAATATATTTGTGTACAATAAGTGATGTTTGTGTATATGGTCAATTATTTTGTTTTCATCGCTAAATCTTTGTACCGTTGTTACGTACGGTTTACAAAATGGTTTATGAGAATAAAGATCATATTATTTTTAACAAGGACACAGCGCGGGTTTCTGTGATTAATTTCATCAGTTACGCTTGTGACCAAAAGTCGTAAAAGCTAAAATATTAAACGGTTGATAGAATGAAAAACAAAAATAGCTTAGTAGAGGCCTTACAACTTTTGGATCTTTTGGATTATAGCTCTTCATCTTTTATATATACTTTGGATTGCAAATATTTTGGCCACGAGCATCACTGAAGAGACATGTATTGTCGAAATGCGCATCTGGTGCATGAAAAATTGGTACCGTTAATTTTATTTTATTCCTGAAGATCTTTATAGTAGAATTACCTATAGTAATCCAATGAAATGTAAATTTACAAACAAAACGAACCAATTTGTGTTTCTTAATGATACTAGTAGATAATACAGAATTATCTCAGAACGATTCATTGTTTCATTTTTTTTGTTATGGAAGATGTCACTGAGTTAATATGTCCAATTTCTCTGATAATAATAATGATCTTTCCATTCCATTTTGTGCTTTGCTAAAAACGGGAAAATAAACTCATCATGGATATCACGAATGTTATTTTGTATTTGTGCCAGATGCGCTTTCGTCTATTGTCCATTTGACTTCTATTTATTTGCAGAAAATAAATCTTAAAAATTCATTTTTATAAATTAATAATTTTTTCCTCGATGTATGTTAATATATGATATATACGAACTCTGACTATCAATTACATAATTTTTGGTCAATAATTAAAAATGTTTCCTATTAGGGCTCTATGTTAATTTTATTTTTTGAAGCGTTGATTACCTGATGGAGTACGTATAAATAGTGTAACGGCCTTCCAACCAAAACAAAAACAAAATACATGTGCTTTTAATGTTTGTTTATTTGTACCATGTGATCTTGTATATTTACATATTAAGATGACCTCTACTGACCATCAAACAAACTTAGATTTCATGTCATGTTATTGTAATAATTGTTATATATATATGATAGGAAACTGCAATTTCCATTTTCTGTTTAAAAAAATATTAGATATAGTATAAACTATCATAAAATAGTACTTTATAGACAAAGGATATGAAAATGAATATTGTTTTAAATGTTAACGTTACTTTCATATTGTTATGTTAGTGGACATGAGTTATGACAGAATTTACCAACTATAAAAACTTTTTTCTTATTTTCCTAAATTGTTTGCTTCCAAGATGTGCATTTTGCACATTAATAAATAACTGAATGTATATTAACTTTAGTCTGTGTTTTTTTTAATTAACTTTTCAGAGCCTCTTTGTATTGTTATACAACTCCCCATGCTAAAAGCATGAAAAGCTTATATGTATAGTAAGTTAACTTGTATAATGATATAAAATCAATAATCAAAACTATAAAGTGATGATCATTTTCATTGGTGTCCTTTAATATTCAAATTGGTATAGTCACATGGTACAAACAAACAAACATTAAAAGCACATGTATGTTGTTTTTGTTTTTATTGGAAGGCTGTTTCACTACTTATACTTTCTCCATCAGGTAATCAACACTTCAAAAAAATTAAATTAACATAGAGACCTAATGGGATTTTTTTTTAATTATTGACCAAAAATTATGAAATTAATAGTCAGAGTTCGTATATATCATATATTAACATACATGAAGGAAAAAATTATTAATTTATAAAAATGAATTTTTAAGAATTATTTTCTGCAAATATATAGAAGTCAAATGGTCATTACAAAAGACTCATCAGTGACGCTCAAATTTTAATGTGAAGATTTTTTAAAAGGCCACAATGTAAATTGTCAGAAGGATTGAAGAAAATACTCACTATATGAACTCAATTGTACTGAAATAAATAGAATTGACGTGAAATTTCATACTTATAACTAAATTAAAGAGAAAAACACAAGATAAATAAATCTAGGAATCTACAATATGGTAAGAATGATAAGAATGATGACGGAAATCCCTATATATGAACTATATTAAGACATAGAACACCATTACATTTTTTCCGATATAAATAACGGGTATTTTTAATCAATTTCTAAAAATAACTCAAATTCTCAGTTAAAGAACACGGAAGTTATCTCAAACATGTAAAGAATACATATTAACAATGAGCTCTACGCCTTCTTGTTGTGATTGGAAACTAAGTGATATATTGAAACAACTCATCAGAAACACTGCTAAATTAGACGTTGAAAAAATCGTACATATAATATTACAACTGTTATCATTCTTTATTCTCATCGGGTGTTCGGTTGCGGATCAATGGTTGTCTGGTGAAATTGGCTACCAAGGACTTTGGAATGTCTGCTACACGAACGAGACATCTACGTGCTGTGGGAAGATTGACGATGTTATTGGTTATAAAGGTGAGATAGTTTTTTGTGCAAATAAAATCTTGATCTCCGTCACGGACTCTCCTTACATTACTTAACAACTTTCATTTTCTAATAAAAGACCAGAGACATGTTGATGCAGAGCGCGTAGTTCCTGACCAACAGAAGGATTAATTATATTTGGTCGTTTAACGTCTAATGGGAAAATAGTATCCATGTTTAGAACTGAACTAAAAAGTACGACATATTCCAAACTATATTCAAATTACTAACGTTGTTTGACAATCAATTCATTACTTTATCCGTTTATCTATCGAATAGTATCTACGTGCACTTCATTTGTTCATATTTCATTAAGTGTTTTTTTCTTGTAGATTTTATTGGAGCAACACGAGCTTTTTTAATTATAGAAATTTTGCTTTTTCTTGCCATATTTTACACCATCTACAAAACAGTATACAAGGAAGATCCAGATTATGTTTTATCTACTTTTCTAACCGGATTTATCGGTAAGGATATTAGTATTAATCGGCAGTGTTTTGTTTTTGGTTATTTTCTTGTTCTTGAACTGTTTTGTAATTATCCTAAATACTTTTAAGTCGCCTTTGTGTGTCGTACTTAAAATCTAAATTCCTTTCAGCCATGGCTGGTAACAGTGTAACACATTCAACATTTAAATTCAAAGCTAATCATAAGGTGTTAAAAAATAAATAATAATTGTTTTTGTTACGGTTTCGATTACATTGATAGGTGTTCAAGTAACCACTAAAACAACAACATTGAAGATTTATTAGAATGCTTATGTTGTAAGGGTTTTTCAACGTAAGTAAGTAAGAGCATTTAATTATTCGGTGCTAATATTTCGATGATTGCACATATTTTACACATAAAAGATCCATTGCACAATATTTTCAAGAATTCAACTTAAATGATCTTTTGCGAAGCAATGTACTACATAACCGATAGATCCATTTTTCCGAGCAAAGGTTTATGTATATAAATTCTGACCAATGCACAACTCTAGACCAATTAATCTTAAAAATATAAAATAGTGTGTATTGGTTGGTAAATAAACTCATCATAGATACAAGGATTAAATTTTGTATTTACACCAGACGCGCCTACAAAGAGGGACGAAAGATACCAGAGGGACAGTCAAACTCATAAATCGAAAATAAACTGACACCGCCATGGCTAAAAATGAAAAAGACAAACAGACAAACAATAGTACAGATGACACAACATATAAAACTAAAGAATAAGCAACACGAACCCTACCAAAAACTAGGGGTGATCTTAGGTGCTCCGGAAGGGTAAGCAGATCCTGCTTCACATGTGGCACCCGTCGTGTTGCTTATGTAATAACAAATCCGGTAAATAGTCTAATTCGTTAGGTCACATTCATCAAAGGGGAGGGGATTTTGGTGACGACGTAAGGAACATATCCGATATCATTTGTGAAACGGTTATTCCATAACGGTCAACCAACTCGTGATGACGTCCGTATAATTTGCAGAGGGATGATTTCAACTTCACCATTTGGAACTTTTGGTTTAAATGTTTCCTTGTGAGCAGCAACCCTCTTTCAAGAAAATCATGATAGGAAATGCAAGCTCGGGAATATCGTATCAATTAGGAGATATATACCCCGTATGCAGGTGCTGCTGGACTGTTGCTACTTAGTAATAGAAAGTTCACAATTGGAAAGCTGAAATCATCTCTTATGTCGTAAAGTTTTGTTTTCAACCGACACTCATTGTCAATTTCTAGATGTTAGTCAAGATATGAGGCCGACTTAACTGTATCTGTAGTATCCTTTATCTCTAGTTCGATGGGATAGATGCAAATTTTGAATTATTTAGTGAAAGAACATCATCTATACAGCGTAAAGTAGAGTTAAGAAGTTCCTGTATGAAGTCAGCCTCATAATAACAAAGAAACAAGTCGGCAAGAAGAGGGGCACAAGTTGTTCCCATTGGAATGCCGACAGTTGGTTGAAAAACACGTCATCCGAACGTAGCAAATATGTTGTCAATCAAGAAATCAAGCATCTTGATAATGTCAGTTTCAGAGAATTTTTTGTATGAATCAAAGTAGGAGTTATCCCTTCCTAATACAAGATACTTGTATCTACGTTGGCCATTCTTTTTTATGAAACAAAGTAATACCAACTTTTTCAATTTGTCTTTTAGTTTGGAATGTGGAATACTTGTGTAAAGTGTAGAAAAGTCAAATGTGTTAATACTATTACAAGATGAAAGAGAGTTAGATTGTATGTACTCTAAAAGATCTTTGGAATTCTTAAGTATCCACATCTGATTCACGCAACCTCTAGAATAGGCAGTTTCACAATAACTTCGAAGCCCGTTTTTGATTGTTGATAAAATAGATGTTAATCATTTTGAAAGTGGTTTCGTGGAGCACTTGGAAGACCCAGCAATATACCGTTGGTTGTAGGGACACTTATGTAGTTTAGGTATCCAATGCAGTGATGGAAGATCCAGTTCTCCATCTTTGGTTGAAATTCCAAAGGAACATAAAACAGACCTATGATTATCAAAAGACTTATCAGTGACGCTCGGATCAAAAAAAGTTAAAAAGGCCAAATAAAGTACGAAGCTGAAGAGCATTGCATATTAACATTACAAAATTTGAAAATATTTTAATCATAGAATTTTTAACCGAGTTAATTAATAAGGTGAAAGGAAATTGTATTATAAATAAGACCCTTAAACATGTTAAAGGCTATTTTCTTATGATAGATAATGAATTATAAACATCATGGACTTTGTTTGTGCAGATCAATTTTTTGCCAGTATTTTAAAAGTTATTAAAAGGCACACGTGCCTCGATAGTTTTGACGTCTCCAGACCAACATAACAGAAAATCTTCAAAATGACATTGGCGGCTATTTTTTTATTTTTAATATTACAAATAAAATCGTAATAAAGTTTTTATACAAAATGCTTCTTTTTAAGAAAAAATTTCCATATATGAAACCTTATAATCCTTTTATGGTTTTATGGTAGCAAAATGAATATTGAATTTTAGGTTTTAACAACGGAAGTGGAAGAAAAAATAAGTTAAAGTGCGACATTTTAGATTGACCCATAGATTGTTTTCAATTTCAGTAAATGTACTATGATTCCGAATTATCAAAGCAGAAATCACCTAAGTGACTCGATGGTTACTTTTATATACTAGATGGCTAATTGGGGGAATCGCGGACAAATAGAGTAATGTTATGCAAAGAAACTGATATCAAGTCGTCGTATAACCATGGTTTCTTTTATAGTTCAGACAATTTTTGCATTCGATAAAGGGCTACCTTCAACTATTCCCTACATGTTATAAAATTTAGAAAAACGGTCAAAACATATTTGGGCAAGAGTAGACTCACAAACGATATTGTATACAATTTGCCACTCCATCGCCGTATGTGAGGACCTTTAAACAAACTTTGTTTAACTTCTCCGTTTCGCATAATTTATAGTCATTATCATTTCTATTTATCTTAATTTCAGCTGTTTGTACTTTCCTGTCAATAACAATTTATGGAGCACGCCATGATGATGTCAGTAAAATCACAATGAGTACGATGAAGTTGAGTGTTTCCTATATATTCTGTGCGCTGAATCTCGGTTTACAGATTATCATTGGCGTATTTGGGTTATTTTTAAAGCAGTGAATTTACGAGTTAATATTGAAATCAAATTATGTGTTTGTAAGTTTGATTTTCTAAATAATGTACAGTCATACCAGTATATAACTGTATTTGCCATTTTGAAATTTGTAAAATATAATCATGAGTATTGTTAATTGTTAATCTAGACTTTATGTCAATTAAAAATGAACTTATGTGAAGTTGTGAAATTGAAACATTTTATAATAGTTTTGTTAGTTCAAATGTAATCATTAATACTATAAATTGAAATAATAGACATAAAGTCTATATAAATGACGATCAACTGCATCATGGAAATTTATTTAATGTAAAAACTGGGGGAAATAGTTCTCACTAGAACTATAAGCAGCCGCTGGGATTTTGAGTTTTCTTGTACACCACATATATCATAAAACTAGGGGCTCTTAATAACAAATCAAAGTTTTTAACGACCTTGACTGGATATACAGCCCTCGCACGGTCGGTTTTAGAGCCTGTATCGCTCCCCGTGGTCTATGTGCATATTAAACTAAGGACAGATGGATTCATGACAAAATTGTGTTTTCGTGATGGTGATGTGTTTGTAGATCTTACTTTACTGAACATTGTTGCTACTTACAATTTTCTCTATCTATAATAAACTTGGCTCAGTAGTTTCAGTGGAAAATGCTTTTTCCAAAAGTTATGAAAGATAATGAAATATTATGAATTCTACCTCTCCTCCCATGTTGCATTCACCTTGTCCGTCCATCTGGTCGTCCAAACAATGCCGTCACACTTTTCCTACTTAATACTTACTTCATTTTTGATCGGTAGCTTGGCGATGATGAGATCATTCATATTTTCAAGAGTTCATTTTGAGGTTTATGAACAAAGTAGTATATTTTCTGAACAGGTGACTGAAGGTCTAAACAGCAATTTCGATTGAAATTAACAAACTTGATTATGAAATCTGATCTGATCACGTGTGGTCATCAACGAAACCCGCCTTTCTCATTGTGCCTGTACCGTTGTTGTAAGGATAGTAAGACGAGTTTCTAATGTGAAATTGTCAAGGAATACCACATTCACATATTCCTGTCTGCAATATTCTTATAGCCTGATGCAGATTTCCATTGGTCAGTCGCGGAAATATGGAGATGCAACATTTTTTTCCAGACTTAAGTGTGGTATGGATTGAAAGAACTGTTACACAAAATACAAACCTTAAAAAAATCATTACTGGGTTTTCAATTTTGGCTTTAAAAAATTCCTTTGACTTCAATATTCCAGTATTTTCAATAACCTCAGTTAAGTCAGGTATTGAATTTGTCTAAACATAAAGAAGTAGGGTAAGTATGAATGTAGTTAAACATCAGGATTAATCATGATTTGTTAAAAAAAAAAAAAAAAAAAAAAAAAAAAACACATAACAAATGTGTTTTGCCTTTTTAAAGTCCATCAGTATACATTATATTCATGAATGCTGAAGTCCGAGGAAAATTCAAAGGAGAAAGTCCCTTATTAAGTCCCTGGATGTGTTAAATTTTACTAAGTTAAGCTATAAAATGGAATAGATATTTTACTTAAATAATATTTAAGTCAAATCTTACACTTTTGCCTAACCGGTTACTCGGATAATCGTTCGACCGATTAACCGGTTAACCGGTAGTTTAAGTTGATGTTTGAAGGCCTTATCCATAGTACCCTACACATAGCTATAAGAAGATGTGGTATGAGTGTCAATGTGACTATACCTTCCATCAAAGTCATACATTTACGTTTTTATAATACGATGAATTGAAGTTTGTCCCTTGGTATTATAAGGCTTGTCTGTGAAGATTCCTGTCGAAGTTTGACTTTTAATAATCAAATACACGGTATCAACTATGGCGTTTGTTCTAACTTCAGATTGAAAAATAAAAAAAAAACCTTCTTGATCTCGTAGAATTGAATATGTCTGAAGTCAAACCGATGATTCTTTCATTTTCTCTTGTTGTCTCCGAGAGACACGACGACGGAAATTGCACATTCAGATGTAGGTCTACACAATTTTAGATCAAACATAAAATAATGAAGTAAATAGCAAAATCTAATAGTATTACTAATTTAAAGTTACTGTTAAAAAAACATGTAACTAATTATGTTTCCTTAAGATCTTGACCTGAACTGAGAGACAAGTTCTAATTAATTTTATATATTTGGATTAACAATAGAAATCAATATACTGGACAATTGATCCGTCAAATTAATTACCACGACGACATTTTTTTTAAAGAAAACATAACTATTAAATGAATTCAATACAAATTTATATCAAATCTATCAAAATTGAAAAATAGTCCGGTTAACCGGTTAGCGTTTTTGGTATTCGGTATTCGGTCGTCCGACCGGTTAACCGTTGACAACACTATTATGCATTTGATTTCAATCGACTTTATTGATATTATTTCCCTCCAAAAAACGTATTGATAATGTAGGACTATATACCAACTAGTTTGCCTTTTTGAGTGTAATACAACACACATTTTATGAAACATAAAATAAAACAAGTAAATTCCCTGAATCATGACGAAAATTATGTACATCTGTAGACATGGTAGAGTTCTTCGGCTATAAATAACAGGTATTTTCAATTTCTAAAAATAACTTTGGTTTTTTACACTTCAGGAAAACGAATGTGATACTAAAACTTAATAATGTAAACAGTGCATATCAAAATGAACACTACAAGTACAACATCTTTCTGTGGTAATATTTTGAAAACGTTCATCAGAAACGTTACTAGTTTAGATGTTGGACGAAGCATACATATAATATTACAACTAATATCGTTTTTTATTCTCATCGGTTGCTTACTTGCGGATCAGTGGTTGTCTGGATATACTGGACACCAAGTGCTTTGGAAGTATTGCTACAAGAACGGGACGTCTTTGTGTTGTGGGAATCTTGATGCTGTTTTAGGTTATAAAGGTTAGTTAGTATTTTATGCAAATTTCGTCATATTAGTTTTCACTCGATCGACTTCCTGAATTCCTTGATTAATCCTTGAAGGGGATCTCATATTAAGGGGGCCTGATCATTGAACAAGTTTACTGTTTTATCAGATTTCCGTATCCCTCTTATCATTGTAATAATGACACTTTCAATTTCACGTGTCCCCCAGACTTCGTTTTCAAACACATTGACTTTCACGAGTCAAGTTCACAAATGGCCAATAACGCGTAAGGCTTAGACGCCAACATGCCTAATGCGGCCAACATTGAAGGCTTCTAATTCTTCATTATGTGTCAAATGTTAGAGAAATCTTTTGCTGAGGGTTTATTCCCGATTTACCCACTTTTTAAAATTTTAGAGTTCTGACTGTCCAACATGAAAAGTGCTGATTGTCCCTCATTATTTTATGTAGTAAAATCTTCTTAGATAAAAAAAAAAAAAAAAAAAAAAAAGTTACTGTTGTTTGTTTTGCTATAAATAAACAAGAATCACTTAATGCATATTTTATATTCATTTGATTTATAAAAGTATGAAAAAAATGTTGTTTAAATCATTAGAGTAATGCACTTTTGATTAAAAATATGAATTATATTTCTGATTTATGAAATATATCTACAATATTACGTTATTTTAAAACAGATATCAATACCGTAATTTTAATTACTTTTTCTCTGTAAAGTTTTTAAACAAATATAGAACTCCCCACCAACTATAAAGAAGAACAAGACTTCCATCAAAAATAAGAAAATGTGGAATATATGATTGTCAATGAGACAACTCTCCCACAGAGACCAAATGACACAGAAATACAGAAATTAACGACAATGGTCATCATGCAACCTTCATAAATGGGCAAAGCCTATCCCGCTTAGCTATAAACACGCCTGGTAAACCATCTAATCTCAACCAAATGTTGAGACGCAAAAAAGTATTCTGGCACTTCCTGTTGAGCTATTCTGGTTCAAAATATTCAAAATAAACACAGGGTAGGTCGACTTTTCGTTAATTTACTGAAAATCAATGCGCTTTTTGTAAAATCGGAGAATGTCATGCCAGAGATATTTGAATTACAGTTTGTCTCGTGTATAACACAAATGAATGGGATTTAAAATGACATCGTAATGACTTTTCTCCAGCAGGTAAATGTGGCCAGCGCAGTCAGCTATTGACAAAATGACAGTGATATCATTGATAAACTAGCATATATATTAGTAAATTAGTATTTTTCTAAAACATTATAAACAAAAATTATAGTGTTTTCTTTTTCTTTACTAATATAATTTCATTATGCTAAATATGTTATAAAGTATGTCATGTTGAGATTTTCTGGTATCGGTTGAGATATTCTGGCACAATGTTGAGATCTTCTGGTGAATGAAATTTTCAACTATAAAAAGGAAGATGTGGTATGACTGCCAATGGGACAACTGTCCACAAGAGACCAACATGACACAGACATTAACAACCATAGGTCACCGTACAGCCTTCAACAATGAGCAAAGCCCATACCGCATAGTCAGCTATAAAAGGCCCCGATATGACAATGCAAAACAATTTAAACGAGAAAACTAAAGGCCTTATTTATAAAAAAAAAATAATAACGAAAAACAAATATGATTCAATATGTAACACATAAACAAACGACAACCACTGAATTACAGGCTCCTGACTTGGGACAGGCACATACATAAATAATGTGGAGGGGTTAAACATGTTAGCGGGATCCCCCCCTTACCTGGAACAGTGGTATATATAACAGTACAACATAAGAACATAAGAACGAACTATAAAAATCAGTTGAAAAAGGTTTAACTCATCAGATGGACAAAAATACAATTGGACGTGGCCGGGTTCTTGAACATCCCGACAACAAAAAGACAATAGGAACAGATCTGAGAGTACTCGCAGTTATCTGACAGCTAGTTCAAAGCCACTAACAACTAATAAAAAAAAAATCATGCATCTAAGACTAAACTTTCAATCCGTACACATCCAACATCCAATGGATTTAGTGTAAAGACGTCATAAACAGTCAGAGAAAAACATGACCTTGTGTAGCTTAGTATCAATTACGTATACAACTGTCAAAATTCATAAACTTGCCGTATATTGTTTGACATTTCAACAGTCATTTTAATCTTGTCTGTAGTTATCACAGCAGCTTCTAAAGAGGCCTTTGGTTGTAATAGAGTCTAAATAGTAAATAGCTGTGTTTTTAAGTACTAGTATTAAAGTTCTAACGCTGGAGATTAAGTCTAGCATTTAAGATGCAGTTTTACACAGAATCTTTAACGTCAATAATGTTGTAATTGACATCTCCAGGGCTAGAATTTATTTATTTTGTTATATTATGTGTAACATATTTGTTTTTCAATCATTTTTTTTTTATATATTAATAAGGCCGTTAGTTTTCTCGTTACAATTGTTTAACATTGTCATTTCGGGGCCTTTTATAGCTGTCTATATAGTATGGGCTTTGCTTATTATCGAAGGCCGTACGGCGACCTCTAGTTGTTACTTTATGTGTCATTTTGGTCTCTTGTGGAGAGTTGTATCATTGGAAATCGTACCACAGAAAGAACATTGATAATAAAACGGATACATACAAATTGAAAACAAATCGCGTAAGAAAAATCAATTATTGGTATGTTAGTTTTCTTTGGTATCATTAATATTTTTGGCTCAACTTCTTAATCATGATCAGGCAAAATTATTGGCTTTTTATTCTGACATTATTTTGTTTTCTTATTCCTCTTCCACCCCATTTTTCGGCATATTACACGTCCGTTTTATTTGGTCATTACATCGCGGACTCCTAACGGATGCAAAAATTTTGTAAATGTAAAACTTTTGTTTATCCTTTCGGCGTTCGTTCGAGCTATCTGGTACGGTGTGACCACAGTTTTTAGCTGATATCGCATGCTTAGCATAGACACACACAATTTTTTTTTTTAGAATTTAAGTTGACCATGCCAGATTTCAAACTAACTATCTACCACAATTTACCTACGTCGAATCCAGTTTTAAAATATTTCAAAAGAAAACTGAATTAATATTCAGAAATGGATAATCATTAAATTCATTCATTTCATCAAAAGTTATTCTCATTTAAAAAATTGCAAAGGAGATGTACATACAATGGAGATTACCTCTATAAACTGTCATAATCTGAAGGAGAACTGTTCTAGCGGAAACATGTGGAACTATCTCCTGACACTTTTAAGACAGTTCTAGCTAGAACAGTTCTAACCAAGAACTGATTTGGTAATTGGTAAGTTCTATACCTAGAATCGATTTACGCAGTTCAACCTGGAACTGATCCTGACAGTTCCACGGCTAAAAAAATCTTAGTCTCGATCATTCAGCCGCTTTATTTTTCAAAGTAGATATATTTAAATATGCGTCTGGGTAATCGAGACTAAAAAAATCTACGACTAGAACAGAACTGCGACCTGATTTCGCCACGAACGCATCACGATTGTTTTGAACATGTTTAAATTAATAAAAGTTGGCTACTCTCAACACGAATACCAAGACCTCATCAAAACCGTAACACGACCATACTGCACTACGATCGCCAATAGCATTATATTTTTAGAGATCGTAGTGCGATCACGGCCTAGTGTGACGGGGCCCGGGTTATAATATAAATGTTGCTGAATATTACTAAATATTAAGGATTTGCCCTGAATGCAGTTGTGAACAAACATCTAAGTTTTAATTATTTCAATACAACCCCTGTTATTACACTAAGTTGGACGTCACTTATGATACTTACAAATTTTAAAATCGAATCATATTTGTTTTGTGATAAGTATTATAATGACAAAAATGATATCTTTTACTCATATTTAAGTTATCACCACCTTTTACCTGAAATAATGTGTACGATAAAATAAACTTAGAAAAGGGGTCCTGTTCGATTGTTTAGTTTTTAACTATTTGATTTCTTTATAAATGAATGCATTTTCGGCATTAAATAAATTTTGATGTCTGTTAGGAATCGAATTCATCCAAATCATATTAATAAATAATCATTGTAAAATAATCTTATTTATATTTGTAAGGCATGCATTTTTCTATCGGCAATGCTTAAAATTGTATCTGAGTGTATTTAGATTTGATGTTACCACAGACAGAAAACATGAATCAGGTTAACCGTAAAAAAAGGTAAACTCGAATAGTACAGCGCAACCAGAAAGTCTCAACATTGTGACAGAAAGACTCAACCAATACCTTTATATCTCAACCATTTATATTTTTTTTATTTTTCTGCTCAGAGTAGGCTTGACAAAAAAATATTGGAGCAATTTACAGACGTGGTTATCGTAAAGCCTAAAAAAACACAAATAATTGACATATTTTCTTGCTAGTCATTAATATCATAGCAGTTCTATCGGATTTAAAGAATGTAAACATTATTATCCGTAGGAGAAAAGTGATTTTTACTTCAATTTAAGATATTTTAAACCAAGAAGAGACATATTAGTTACAATTATGATTTATCTATGGCATGACATTCTCCGATTTTACAAAAAAGTCATTGATTTTTAGTAAATCGACGAAAAAATTCGACCTACCCTGTGTTTATTTTCAATATTTTGAACCAGAAAAGCTCAACAGGAAGTGCCAGAATACTTTTTTCCGTCTCAACCATTTGGTTGAGATTAGATGGTTTACCAGGCGTGTATAAAGGGATCCATAATGTGTGTAAAACAATTCAAACTAGAAGTCTTATGGCATAATGCATGAACAAAATAATAAGGGGAAAAAAATATGTTACTCAGCAACAAACGACAACCACGGAATTGCAGGCTCCTGATTTAGGACATGCACATACAAAATGGGGCGGGGTTAAACTAGTTTGAAGGCGCACCAACCCTCCCAATAACATGGGATTGTGTTGAAACAGTAAGAATAAACTATACATATCACTTGAAAAATGCTTATCTCATCAGATGGGTACAAACAGAAATACATCTAACAAAAACAGAGTGGACGTTGATAGCTACTTTTACATCACCACAACAAAGACTCTAAGTTCAGATCTGAGTTATAGAATACTCAAAGCTAGCTCAAAGCTAGCTCAAAGCCAACAAAAACTAATAAAAAAATATGCATATAAGACTAAAATTTTAGGACTTCATATTATATTTAGGAGATAACTGTATTGTATTTTAAGCTCCGACGGCCTCAATTGGGGATTTGATGGTCGCAAATTAAGTTTACTGGTGACGCGTTAAACAACGTTAAAACATGTATTTAAAATCTGCGTTTGCGCGTACGTCCCATAACATCAATTGTCAATTGATGCCATGTAAATGAGTGACGTTATCCAATCAAAATGAACGTTACAAACGTTGTTGCATTAGAATCCATTAAATAACCTTTATCAACACTATACAAACAAATTAATCACTATCACAAAATTCCCAAATGTCCCACATTTGAAGTTCATATATATCTTTATTTACCAATTTGGCAAAGTCATAATAACTATAGACAAACAACATATAAACTACACAAAGTATATATACATGTAGATAGCAAAAGGTACCGTAGTGTGAAACATATTACAGCATGTTAAGCCTCGGTCACACCTTACCGGATAGTACGAACGGACGCCTAACGGATGAAAATAAAAGTTGTCCGTTGACAAAATTTTTATCCGTTGGGAGTCCATTGATGTACTGACTTTAATAAACGGACGTTTAACGAATGCATAACGGACATGCAACGGATATGCAACGTACGAAAAACGGAAACGTACCGGACAGAACGGACGTCGAACGTACATCCAACGGACAGGTACCGCATAAAACGGACACCTAACGAAAGTGTACCGGATAAAAAAGATGAACAAGATATACGGAAAAATTAAAAGGCAACAATGACAATACATGTAAATCGCATAAATATTCAAAATGTTTCTGTGTATCTAGTTTTGGTTTTTTCTTTTAAATGTCGGCAAAGGGCAGTGTCTGGCCTGAATAAGAGCTGCTTGATTGTGAAGACGTGCCCTTACTCTAGTATCGGTTATGAATAATAAGAATTCATGAACCTTAAGAAATCTAATTGGCATTTCTGACGCGAAATTTTCAATTGGCATTTATCCGTTTCAGATCCGTTCATCATCCGGTTTATCCGTTATACGTCCGGTAGAAGTCCGTTTCACATTCGTTCAACATCCGTTTTATCCGTTAGAAGTCCGTTGGTGAATTTATCTGCCAGACCACCAACGGATGTATAACGGACACGTAACGGATACAAAACGGAAACGAAACGGACGAGTACCGTACAAAACGGACGCCTACCGGACGTTCAACGGACATTTCATCCGTTGGACGTCCGTTCAAAGTTTTGAACATGCTCAAAATTTTCCACCGGACAGAACTGACGTCGACGGATAAAACGCACGCGGTTTAACGGACATGCAACGGATATTGACGGACGTCTAACGGATTAGAACGGACGTCTAACGGACATGAACGGATTGAAAAAAAGTTATCCGTTAGGCATCCGTTCGAGCTATCCGTTAAGGTGTGACCGAGGCTTAACTGATTGTGTTTGTTCTTCAAAATGCCGCCAGCGGCAGTGTCTGGCCTGAATAAGAGCTGCTTGATAGTGAAGTCGTGCCCTTACTCTAAGATCGATTATGAATAATAAGAATTCACGAACCTTAAGAAATCTGATATACAAATAATTGTCATTTCCTACGCGAAATTTCCAATTGGCATTTATCCGATTCAGATCCGTTCATCATCCGTTTTATCCGTTAAACGTCCGGTAGAAGTCCGTTTTACATTCGTTCAACATCCGTTTTATCCGTTAAACGTCCGGTAGAAGTCCGTTGGTGAATTTATCTGCCAGACCTCCAACGGATGTATAACGGACACGTAATGGATACAAAACGGAAACGAAACGGACGAGTACCGTACAAAACGGACGCCTACCAGACGTTCAACGGACATTTCATCCGTTGGACGTCCGTTCAAAGTTTTGAACATACTCAAAATTTTCCACCGGACAGAACGGACGTCGACGGATAAAACGTACGTTTAACGGACATGCAACGGATATGGACGGACGTCTAACGGATAAGAACGGACGTCTAACGGACATGAACGGATTGAAAAAAAAGTTATCGGTTAGGCGTCCGATCGAGCTTTAGATCTAAATTTTTGTGCACGAAATATAAATTTACCCAAATTACATAATTCTTTAAGACTATTAGAACTCATTAATTAAAACACAATTAAACTACATGGTAGAAATGTTAGAAGTGAGCGACACTAAAATCGAGATTGTTCCTTTCCATATAATATTGCGTCTATTTGTCAATAAGAATTTTAATAACAATACAATTATGGAGTATACATGTTTGTGCTCATCAATAAAAATACCGAAAATTAAGATATATAGAAGAAGTAGGAGAACATCTTATTTTGTAAACGTAATTTCCCCCGTATACCATGTTAAAAAAATACATTTAGAACCTGTATCTCTCTGTTATTATATTTCTAGCTCAACTTTTTTTTTACAGTTTTTATTGGTGCTACACGTGTTATTCTAATCATTGAATGTGTTGCGTTTCTTGGAATATTTTTAACAATCATCAGCACAATTTACAAGCTACATCAAGTTTGCAGAGTGTCTACTTTTCTGACCATAATTATTGGTAAGGTTTTACATTGAATTCGGCATTGTGTTTTATATTGAGTTCGGCATTGTGTTTTATATTGAGTTCGGCATTGTGTTTTATATTGAGTTCGGCATTGTGTTTGTTCTCTTTTGATTGCATGACTTTTCCCTAAAAACTGGTCGGATATTTTTTTTTTATAGATATTTCAGTTAAAATAATATAAGACGAATTAGTAATACTACAAGTTATTCAAATGAATTGTTAATAAAATATTAGGTATTTGAAAGAAGAAAAAAAGGACAGAAAATCAATTACATTCTAGTAAATTGGCTATAAAAATAGGATGATAAAATAAAATTGCTTTTTTTATTTTTTTTATTCTTACAACGAACAATCTCATATTAAGAATTATTTATAGTATATATTATTGTATGATATATGTCCGTCTATCATTTAATATATTTGGTTGCCATTATTTGTTTATGATTGGAAAGTAGTTATCATGTTCTGAATATAAAACTTCATAAAACACGGCTCAAACTTTAAGTTAAACAAATCGGACCTCTGATTGTTTTAAAAGGTGGAGGATTTAGATACCCAAAACAAAGCCAATATGAACATCAAGCAATTGTTCTAGTCCATATATTAATGATTGTTTTATTTGCTGTTGTTGTTTTTTTTAAATTTAATGTCATTGGTAGGTCCTTATTTATAATGGTTTTTTTTCCACAATTTTGTTGTATTATGGATGATTTTATCTAAGAGCTGACATATTGCATCGTCTTGGCATATTGTTCCATAACTCTTAAACGAAAATTCAGACAATCGTTCCAATCGAAACGCAGCAAGTCACCCCATTTTACAGAGTGAAATGTTCCTAATAGGGTTATACCAAAACCAGATCGATTGTTGTTTGCTTAAGGTGGTACCAAACCCCTTGACTAAAATTAATTTGGCTCGTTTAATTTTCATTAAATTTTGGCAAAATATTTACTTTGACCCTTTGAAAAAATATATATAATTTTCAAAACACGTGAACTGCACTTTCTAGGAAAAATTCATCGGATATCTAGCAGTTTGACCAATACTGATTTTGATCATTGAGAAGCTTAATATTTCCATAACAATACAACGTGATTAAAACGATTAACTGATTTTACAGATTTATCTCCCTGTAGTGGTAGGTACCACCTTATAAACGTCCAGTTGCAAATATTGCAAGCATATTCAGGACGAGTCGTCCGAGATGATTTTCGTGAACTTTGAACTGCCACTGGGAAATATGTTGGAGAGACAAAAGTCTCAATAGATCATTCTGAGTGCATCAGTTGTCATAGTTAAACGAAATATTTTAATTTTTTTTTCAAACAAGCTTTGTTTACTTAAGGAAACTGAAGTATTTTTTCAAGTTAGTCTTGTAACGCGCCATATGCGAACCACTCAAATACTGTGGACTGCCATTGAAAAATATTGTGTTTTGGACAGGGATAGAAATTTCGAAACAGTCATCTATAATCCCTTTAAAGAGTTTTTCGAGAGTTCTAAGCGTGCAGAGAACGTGGAACTATCTCTAATCGATGCAGAGGATAAAACTTAACCATTATTATCGATTGTGGATACGTACTTGTACATTCCGCAGAAACCGAAGTGACCATATATCTTTTCCCTATTATCCCTTCGGGGATTATTCTGACCGGACGTAGACAAGTATTTTGAAATTCTGCAAGTCAAAACAGACACTCTGCTTTATGGAGAAGTCCAGGTATGACGTCCTAATTGTCTATTCATAAGTCATTCAACTCTCGGGTTTTAGAAAACTTGACAAACTGAAATACATTGTGTAAGAATAAAAAAAAAGGGGGTTATGAATAGTGTAGTCCTTGTTACTGTCAAGTATTTAAAAGAACTATTTTTTGTTTATTTTGTTTGTTTTAGGTTTTTGTACGTTTTTGTCTACCGCCATTTATGGATCACAGCATGGTGATGTCAGTAGAAAAACATCGATGGACCTTAGTACTTCCTTTATTTTCTGTGCTTCGAACCTCGGCTTACAAGTTCTTATTTTCGTAGTGGGATTATGTCTTTGCGCTGAAGGGAACGGGACCTTTTGAGGAAATACATTAAGCAAATAATTTATACTATGTTATTTATATTTTCGAATGTGGTAATTCGTTTAAAATTTGACGGATTAAGAATGTCAACATATAATTTTATGAATTATTTGTTTATACTGTCTAAACATACACATAGTCATTGCGTACACAGAAAGGGGGGCTTTTTCAAGGTGTTGTTAACTGTCATCTGAGATAAATTTAAACTGTCCACTGTGTTCACTCTTATCAATAAGCATTTTGGCAATTGTTGTTTACTGTTTTTGCCAAAATCGAGGTGTTATTAACATGTTAACGGACCCCCTATTGCCAACCCTCTACACAATGTCACATACATGCAGGATTGTGATAGTCTTTTAAAATTATAAAACCTTTTTAAAAAAAAATATTTTTATATGTATCCATTTCTTCATCAGATGTCATTTGTATTTGACACCTTTATATAAATATTATTTTTACGAAAACTTAACTTGATATGTACCATGTACTGCTCAGACTTTGTTAAACGTTCTTAGTACAAGCCTGTCTCTCTTCATTGGATATTACCTACCGAATAAGACTCATAACAGGATTGTAATTATGGGTAACATAACGGGTGCCACAATTGAAGCAGGATCTGCTTACCTCTCGGTGCACATGAGATCGCCCCTGGTTTTCGATTGAGATCGTGTTAATTATTAAAACACACAAAGATTTGCGTTATGATCCCCATTGAGACAACTATCCAACATCATAGTTCAATAATGTAAATGTAAGCAAGTATAGTCAACCTAATGAGAAAAGCCAATGCAGTATAGTCGGATATAAAGGCCACGACTTTAAAACATGAAAAAGCTACTTGAGAACTAACAGCATGATTTATAACCAAACAATTTACAAAAAAAAAACCAAATATGGCACACATTATCCAACATAGCTACTAAACTACATTGCAGGGCCCGGTACTGTAGGTTCCTTACATGGGACAGACACACAGAATATGGATTAAACGTGTTTGAAGGAGCCAAATTGAATCCTCCCATAACTTGAGACAAGGGTGTATCAGTACCACATAAGAAAAAAATATGAAAATTCGGTTTCGTAATTTCTAGTGTTATCATAAATACGTTTCATCTAACTGAATCTTCACTGCATTGTCCCAGATGTACATTCATTTAGGGGAGTATTTCACGTATTACATTATAATTTGTATTAAATCCATGTAAGGATCACACGAAATACATGCACGTTTGTACTTTACTGGGGGCATACAAGGTTTTATTTCCGGATCCTATCAATTATTTAATTATATTAATATGTTATGTCAGAATGTGTTTATTACGTAACTTCAATTTAAAAAAAAATTGTTTGGAATAAATTGGTTTTAACATTTCTGAAAGGAATAATTCGTATTTTCTCTATTTTATACACAAAAACGACATAAATGTTGTTCGTTGGAAGAAGGGTCACATGTTAGAGTGGATGATAAGTCAAATGTGTTCGGAAAACTTCCAATCTGTTCAAAAGGTTTCAGAAGTGAGTACTTTTCGATATATCATAACAAGTTGATAAAAAAATCAAAAGTTAACAGCACATACTATAAAGAAACAAATAAAATAAAATCATTTTTGTCTCGCCTGCATTGGAAGGCGAGACATATGTGTTGCTTCGACGACGAGTTGTTGTTAAGTTTTCAACTCAAGGTTTGTTTTATTATGGAATTTATATTACTTCCATGGTTAGATAAATTCTACTTGTAAAATCAATGATTTGTTGTATATCGGTACATATTAGTTGGACGACTATTTTGAGGTCCTGTCACAGTGCAGTGACTTTGCAATAATCATAATTTTTCAGTGTTAAGTTTAAATTTCTGCTTAAGTTTTAAGTTGTTTTGATTGGAGCCATTGGTGATAAATCAATGATGTTTCTATAACGATGAATTACTGGTTGTTCATTTCTGGTTGACGACTTTTCCTAGGCCCTGTCACTTAAGGTCATGGTCAAATGGCAATGCTCAATGTTAAAAAGTTCGACTTAAGTCATTTTGATCAGAATTACATTTCTGTCTGTATATATCTCAGTTTGTCCACCATTTCGAGGTCGTTGCCACTAGTTCAACTTCATGGTTCAGCGACTTTGAATTATTTAGAAGTGTTGCTAATCATCGGGTTGTCTTTTTCAGCAGACAGGCGAGACCTGAGGGCGAGACATATCTTCGCTTCAAAAATTTATATTACAATTGCATTTGCAATTTTATATCGAAATGTACAATATTTAGAGGAAGATTGCTTATACCTGTTATAGTCGCCACTAACGCGTAGTGATACATTCAGTTGTAATTACCGTATCACCATGGTGATACGGTCTGATTAGTCAGAGGCTAAACGTCAGGTTCGGGTAAATCTGTTAACGGTATTTCTGTTATTTCATTGGTTATAAATACTATCTAATGGCTGCTTCGTGGCTGTTTCCGGAATGATTATGGGGGAAATGAAGGTCATTTTAACGTCTGATTGGCTATTAATGAGTGGCATGCATTATATGTTCAACGCGTCCGTAAGTGGGGTCGGATTGAAATCATGATACTAGGTTATAGGTACATATTATGATAAAGTGTTCATTTGCTATAGTGATTAGTTATGATGATAACTCACCACAAACTGTCAATTTGGTACAGATTATATAATCATGTGACAATGTGATGATTTAATCTTGAATTATGTTGCTATTTTGGTAAGAAACTGTACATTTATGTCTATTGCTAGTCTCTAAAAATAGAACAGTAATGTGTATAATTTACACTTTAAACTGCGTATTAAATAGTTATCAAAGGTACCAGAATTATAATTTAGTACGCCAGACGCGCAAAACGGTTAAATGATTGAGATACTTTTGTGTTAGATTTCTTCGTATAAAGCTTAGATTTTAAATAGTTAATACACAAAACGTATGCTCTATGTATAAAAATAATAACCATTTATTTTTCATTGCTTGGACATATTGATTAGAAAATATTAAAATCACGGAATTTACCGAAGATGTAATTTCGTTTCCAGCACTTTCATCGCTTCATTGATTTCTGGTGTAAATAAACAAACCCGACGATACTGATTAGAAGAATACAAAAATTACAAGGTGAGCAATGGTTTCTTATGTGCAAAGAAGCCTACACCAAGCATCACGGTATTGTTATTGGCAAGGGTTTCAGTGCACTATAGGATACTATAGTGTCAGCTGTTGCAAATTATATAATTTAGCTTTTTACAATGCACAGCTCTATATTTGACAATGACCCCCAAGGAAATCATTTTATACGATCCTTCGAACCCAAAAAACTTGCAACACAGTGAACTCCCAAAAAGATGTTTGCATGTGGGGTAGACAGTTTGATGATCTTTGATGTACTCGTACATGATGATTTATTCTTTGGAGTTGTCAGGAGGCTGATTTAGAAGGGGGCCAGGGGGCTTGCCATCCTTTTCTGGGAAATTTTGTGGGCCTGCACTTATTAAAATTTCTGGATCCGCCACTGGTTGTTGGACCATAATAGTCCCAGTATGGACACAGTGGTGATCAGCAGTCATTATAAAAAAGAAGATGTGGTATGATTGCCAATGAGACAACTGTCTACAAGAGACCAAAATGACTCAGACATTAACAACTATAGGTCACCGTACAGCCTTCAACAATGATCAAAGCCTATACAACACAGTCAGCTATAAAAGGCCCTGATATGACATGTATAACAATTCAAACCAGAAAACCAAGGCCTTATTTATATACAAAAATGAAGGAAAAACAAATATGTAACACATAAACAAACGACAACCACTGAATTACAGGCTCCTGACTTGGGACAGAAACATACATAAATAATGTGGCGGGGTAAAACATGTTAGCGGGATTCTGATCCTCCCCCTAACCTTGGACAGTGGTACATGTATAACAGTACAACATAAGAACAAACTATAAAAATCAGTCAAAAAAGGCTTAACTCATCAGATCGCCCATTGATATATCAAAAGCACTGAAAACTTCATTTGATATGTCTGATTTCAATTTATTCACATCATCAGGTCTTACACTTAAAATATTTTTTTGTGATGAACATTACTATTTGGTTGATTATGTAGGAAATCACTGAAGCATGACTGGAGAAGTCGCCCCCTCCCCCAGCCCCCCCCCCCCCCCTTATTGTCCCAGCTGACCTGAGAATCTGTCCCATTTTAACCATTAACGTCATACAACAATTACTTTTCCATTGTGGCATCATATATTTTGTATTAAAACATCAAAATTTTACATGGAATATATGAGATGTACATGCATGTACAGTTTGTAATGGCAGATATATACATATTGTAGCAATAAGGTGTATCCAAAGCAAAATAATTAATAATAAATCAACTCAATGGATAGAAGCATACTGGTAAGTCAATTTTTTTTTCACACAGCATCTGCATAGAGTGATGAGATATAAATCAGGAGATCAATCACTGGTTTAAGAAGTCAAGAATTTCTATATTTTACTTATTTGGGTAGATACATGTACATGTAACACAACATTTATCTTGTCATAATACCTGTACGCTCAGTGTTCTTCATGAAAACTATCACACTGATTTTAAATCATTATAGGAAAGCACAGTGTATAAGCAAAAATTTCAGGAGGCAAAGAGTCTATTATAGGCTGACTGCAATAGTCTGTATATTATCTGAAAAAGCTTAGTTCTTGTCAACTTTCTTATTATTTCAAACATTTAAATAGATGTCTCCCAAATTTGGTGTATTTCTATTAGCTTTTTTTAAAGTCATTTTCATTTATTTTTCAACCTGGCCCAGAAATATGTTTAATATAGCTGATTTAGAGAAAGGCGACCTGGGTCACCTCTAACAAAGGCTATATTTATTGTCACTGCAAACATTTTACCTGTTCAACACCAAATGCTGTCAAGTTTGGGACCCCTGGCCATGGCTCTTTTTTTTTCATAATTCATCTTACATGTACATCTCCTTTGAATTTGTTTGCTTATTTGTTCTATGGTCTATCTATGCATATCTATCTATATACCACATTTTCATGGTCCCACAAAAATGTTTAAAATGTATACATTTGACTTTTTTCTAGCTTCTCTCATGTGATAGCCATACCTTTTTGGTCACTATTTATGTGTTGCGTTTAAATATGAATTGTAACACTTTACAGTGACTGAACAGGTAAAACAAATACTTCTCAAGAAAAAGAAAAAGAAGACTACTTGGAACAGCACCAGACTACATGTATGTACATGTATGAATAAAAACTCAGATCGGAATAGCATGGAGGATATGATATGTCCTTGTGAATAAGCAAGGAAAGCTTTTAATAATAGTGCCTATTTTTTAATTTACTAGATTTTTCATTCATTATCTGTGCAAATTTCAACATAATTTGTCATAAATCCTTATCTAACTTTACTCAAACTTTCAGTGGTGGATCCAGAAATTTTCATAAGCGGGGGCCCACTGACTGCCTAAGAAGGGGCCAACTCCAGTCATGCTTCAGTGATTCCCTATAAAAACAACAAACTTTTTCCTAAAAAAGGGGTGGCCTAGGCCCCCGAAAAACCCTCTAACTCCACCTCTGACTTTAATTTAATATGACAAGTGTTTCATTCACCAAAATACTGGTGCGTTTCTGTGATAAATATCATGCACAATTTTATAAATGAGAGGGGAAAGAAGATCCCCATGTGGTGTACCTGCACATGACAATTGCAAACTGCCCCATTTTTCTTATCACAACCAATCAACTGATCATGCTGATACTGACATTACCAGAGAGTACACATCAAATGAAAAATCACAAATAACTGATACATATTATCAGATATTACAGAATTAAATATGTTTTAAATTTATTACAAAAAAATGTGTTCTCAATCTTGTAGATAGATATTACTGGATCTCATATACATGTATTAAGTACCAAAGACAACTGTCTATCCAAGTCACAATTTAAAAAAGTAAACTATTAAAGGTTGTAGTTTGGTCTTCAACGCAAAGCTTGGTTCACACCAAACAGCAATTTTATATAGTCCATATCAATCATGACAATGGCGTTTGGGGTTAAACATGTTTTCGTAGGTAAATAATATTGCCATGGAACTTTTTTCATGAGAGTGTTATAGTCTATAGAGTATTACTTCCTGTTTGGTGGAATAGTGAAATAGAAGTCAATACGTTCTTGCTCAATCCTATGTCGCTTTGAAGGTGTCATGATTGTAATCCTCAGCTTAAGCAATGTGTTACTGTAATTTGAATTTCAAAATGACTGAACGACGTTTTTCGAAGCACTGGTCAACTCCACCATAGCGAATCACATGACTTTGACAATCAGTAAATTCCAGCGAAAAATATCTCTATAAGTAAAGAATTGTCGGATAAAAATTAAATAATAGAGTACACAGGAAATGGCAAAGTTCACATAGTCGCGTATGATTAATCATTTAAAAAAAACGAGCAAAAGGGGGGATGGGGCGTACACACTTTACGTCCCCCTCTGGATCCGCCACTGCCTTCTGTTGTTGTCCATTTTGTCAAGTAGTAATCCTCAAAAGTATGTGTAGGTTATATGCTATTTTTATCAAGTTGATTATAGACACAGAATACATTTTATTATAATATCATTCCCCATTTCCATTCTCAATTTTATTAAGTCTCCTTCCATTATAACACGGGTCCACCAATAATACAACAAAAATGACAAATTAGTAGAAAAAAAGCGCTATGTTTTCATATTGCTTGAAGTGCAATATTCCAATAAAAATAAACTACTCACAAACCACTGATCTCAATATAATCAGCTAAAATACGGCAAGCTTTTTAGAAAAGCTATTACTTGTTTAGATAGAGCAATCATGCAAAGTAATCTTACGTACATCATTAGTTACAACCGATTTCCGGCCACCTGAAGAATACAAGATCTTACATTGAAGGAAAACATAGTTACTTCTCCCATTTAATGTCTTGTTAATTACTTGGCACTGTAATTTCCATCAACCTTTGTTTATCTGAGAAATGCTGTATATGTTAATTAATTTGACACGAGTATTGCATGCTCAGTGTCGACTGATGACCTTCGTAGATTGTTAATAAACTAGCACTACATGTACATGATGTATAAACCAAACAATTATAGATGCATATATATACTTATAGAAAAAACATAAGAGGACATAAATTCCTCTTGTACCACTTTATGTGTCTGCATGATATATTACAATAAAGAACTTGAACTTGGATAAAAGTAAACTCCATTGTACATTTAGTATAAGATATTTATATTATAATAAACGATTGATACCGATATGGTGAATACACATCCACTTAAGTGGTCGATAGAAACTTTAACATGTTTAATGTGTGTACTCGTATACACGGTTTGTAAGGTATTAATTTCCTCGACTTTGTTTACTCCAATGTTTTGTTTACAATGGACTAGTAGATGTAATGGGAAGTTATTTTTCTAATATTAAGGTAGGTAAAACGACTGTTATGCCAAGAAATCCATTTTAAAAATATTTATTTTAGACTGATTTAGACGCTCGGCACAACTACCCACCTCGGTGTTGTTCTGTGGCAGGTAAGCAGAACCTATCGGGAAAAGGGGGGGGGGGGGGGGGAGTTGTCCGTGTATTCTGAAATAATTCCGAAATGTCGAACTTCAATTAAATGATATATAATGAGTTTTGTGCCATTTTAAAATCTCATATCCATTAATTGCTATTTTTCAACTCGCCTCTAGCTTTAAACTGTCAGTGGCGTAGCTTGCATGTATGCTCAGATGCTCAAGCATCCACATCATTTTGACAGGGGAAAATATAAATAAAGATATGTTCGCAGCAGTTAAACTCGGAGGTATCCGTATGTAACAAGGGTTAGGATATGAGGATAACATCCAATTATTTCCGATGAAGTATGCGTGGTCTTTTATTAAGGATAATTTAGTTCATGTAATAAAACAAGATGGATAAATCGCAGAAAAGTGTTTTCGATTTTTTTTTTTCGTAAAAAGATTGCGTCGTCGGCTACGGCAAGTGCAGATGACGATGCACAGATCCTCGGACATCTTTCATCTGAAATTGAGCCTAGCGGAGCGATGGCTGCTACAACTCATTAACAACATAACTGACAACTAAACCACCATATCCTGATATCGTTTCCGGTGACATGAAAGACGACGTGAAAAAAAAACTAATCTATAATAGAGTGTGATCATTCCTAGGCTTATCGGTAAATTCCAGTTTCTATCTAGGTCCACATATTAATTTTATTTTCAATAAAAGAACAAAGTTCATATGTCCCCTGCATTGCACATATTTTATTTAACCAAGGAACAAGGACAATAACTAATAAAAAATAATGTTTTTCCTTTTCCCTTTCCTTTTATTTTTAACGGAGAAATAAAAGCTTCGGAGAAAATGCAATGGGATTTCAGTTATAATTTATATTGCAAAAGGTCAAAGACTTATTTTCGAAATTGTCATTGCTGATGATATAAAAATCTGGCAAGAATTGTACACATGAGAGTGCAAACAAGACCGGATGGACGGACACCAGGAATTTCGATGATGTCCCCAGCTACGCGTTAATGCATGGGTTCACTTCAGTTCATATATTCCGAAGTCCCGCTGTGATGGGGCCGTTTTTGAGAAATGCTAGGACACTTCAGTTCCTTTATACAGAAGTGCCGCGGTGATGGGACCGTTTATGAGATGTCAAATATAAAATTGGTGGGAAACTTTTACATCAAATAAATAAATTATGAATTACATTCAACTTCGAGAATTTCGAGAAAACATTAAAATTTTGTTTGAAATATAATTATTGGTGGGTATTTTGAAATTAAACAAAAATCTAACCAGTGTCGGATTCTAGGGGAGTACATGTGCTTACAGGAACAATGTCTGAAAAAAAAATATAATTTTCTGCATTAAATACTCCCAAAAAAAGTTCGCCGACTCGCTGCGCTCGGTGAAGGCATCCATATCATTTCAACCCTGGCTACGCCACTGACTGTTTTGTATATTAACAGTACGGAAAGGTTTAATCAAATTATATATTTTTTCTGCAATTGACAGCATGTTTCCAGCGATGCATCAGAGTGGAGGTCCGGGGACGACGGCAATGTACTTAATGATTGTATACGTTAGAAGACCGAACAAAACTACACACATAATTTACTTAACATCAGTATTAAAAATAGAGAAAAATCCATTCTACATACATTTTGTACGAAAAACAATACTAATAAGACGGACGTTGACACTGATAAGATATACATGTATGTGTACATTAGGGTTTTGATAGGTTTACAAAATAGAGAATAATGGGCAAGGCGTACATAATTAAAGACAATAGATATAAAGAATAGAAAAAAAAATTCCAAAAGTTAAAGATTTAAGAAATGAAGGACCACATGCATACAGACCCTAGTATATTGCTAAATTATGTACATATTTGTCAAACATGTCAAATTTTAAGATAATGCTATCAATCTTTTGTAAATGTTTTGGGTTAATCTCAAGTACCTTTCGACCTTTAAGTATAGTAACTTTCGAGATAATACGTGTTAGCATGAAAGTTTAAAATGATAGTTATCTTATGTCATGTATGTATTATGGAAAATTCAATGTTTATATTAGCTAGATCTTTTTATTATTAAATTATCCCTGGGCTGATATGTAATTAGAGGACCTATTTATGGGCAGTTCAGTTAAAAGTTCATGATACCAATTCTTTTTTTATTAAATAATTTTTTTTGATGGAAACTGTGATTTTACATATTATCATGATTATATATATGTATGCATGTATACGGAAAACGCATGCTGTGTTATTGTTTTGTTAAATACAAGTAAAAGCTAATATGCTTTTCCTGTTAAAGAATGTTAATACTTTAAGGATTTAAATTTAATATTTTTAATAAGACCTAAATACATAAATAAAGATATGTGTATAATGACACATTTAAGGTCACGATCACATGATTACATATTTTAGCTGTACACTCATACTATTATTGTTTATATATTAAGCTTCCTGGTTTGCTTTACACGGTAGGCGTTTCTGTTTTGTTTCACTTTTATAAAAAAAAAATAAGAACAATTGGTATAATTGTCAATGAGACATCTCTTTACTGGAGAATAAAAAAAAAGTAACCATTCAGAACTATAAGCCACCGCACGGCCTTCTAAAATAAGCAATACCCAAACCGCAAAATGAAGCAAAGATGGCAGAGAAATGCCAACAAATAATGTAGATCAGTTCAAATGACAATAGATATAGGAAGATGGTGTATGAGTGCCAATGAGACAACTCTCCATCCAAATAACAATTTATAAAAGTAAACCATTATAGGTCAAGGTACGCCCTTCAGCACGGAGCTCACACCGAACAGCAAGCTATAAGGGGACCCCAAATTAGTAATGTAATACCATTCAAATGGGAAAACCAACGGTCTAATCTATATAAAAACGAGAAACACGTATGAACTACATAAACAGACGACAATTATTACTGTACATCAGATTCCTATTTATATACACAAAACTATAAACGAAAAAAACAAGAATAAAGCAACATAAAACAACCACTGATGTACAGCTCCTAACTTGAAACACACACACACACAGAATACGACGGGTTAAAACTTATTTGCTTTGCGTCTAACCACCCCCTAACTATAAAATTCAGTTGAAAAGCGTTTCACTCATCAGGTCAATAAAACTTGAGGACAAAAGAATGAAGGATAACAAAAACACACAACGAACAAAGTACGTATCTTAGAGAAAATTTACTTGTAATTGCTGAATGTAGATGCCAATAACAAAATTCATATACATAAGACTAAAACATAAGTCATCACATATCCAACATTCGATTTCACTATAAGCAGTCAGAGAACATGGAGAAAAAGAATGACCAATGGCAAGATATAGTCATCGACAGGTTGTGGGACTGTGAATGTATACATATATGTGTAACAATAGTTTATTGCTGTCATTCACAAATTTTGAAATCTGGTATGTTATATTAAGAAATCCACGTAAGTTGAAGGGATACGGGTGAGGTTGGTGCATTGCATAAATTATAATGGATTGAATCGGATAAGGTTGTTAAAACATAAACCAAATTAACTTAAGGTAAATAGCCGAAATGTGTAATTTAGAAAAAGCTAGTAAACAATGTTACAAAAAATAACAAAACAAATACATGTTCTTTTCTCATTTAAATCATTTGTCCCATATCTTAAACCTGTTTTAAATCTTGTTTTATGAAACCTTTTGTGTCTATTTGTATATAATATGAGTGAATACAGTAAATAATCAAGCACTGACATACTGCTAACAAGTGTGACCTCCAAATTTGGTGGCTGGCAAATGCATTATACAGAATAAATCTAGCTGAGAATTGCTAGAAGTAACTTGTCGTTTTTCTTACGTCCAGTATCAAATATTTGAAGAAAAAAATCATACGTTGTACATGCAATTGAAAAAATTAGTAGTATATAATGTTACAAAATAATAATACAAATACTTGTTCTTTTCTCATTTAAATTTTCATATATCTTTAACCTGTTTTTAATCAATTTATGTAAACCTGTTAACAAAGATCTTTATAATTGAGTGACTACAGTAAATAATCAAAGCACTCACATACTGTTAACAAAAATGACCCCACGTCTGGTGGTAGACAAATTGATAATGCATAATGTAATCAACATGATAATTGCAGTTGTTTTCTTAAGTGCAGTATCAAATATTTGAATAAAATGTTTCATAAGATAACATATTTAACAGTATATAATTGTTGCGAGTTCTGTCGGTACAGAGGGTCAAATGGGACAACTAAATTGGAATGTGCAAGGCACTGTCTAAACTCCGGATAATGACCAAGTTTGTGTATGTACAAGGATTTGGATTAGTTTAACCTAAATCGTTACTGATGAGATATTATAACGTCGTAATGCACATTTGCAGTTACCGTCAATGTAATATTCCTAATTATGAAACGTTGCTGTTTTAGTCGAATAAAATTGTCAAGTGTGCAGCAGAAGTTAATAGACTTCTACATAAATTTCACTATTTTTATAGGAATCATTTATTTATTATTATCTTTAACTTTAATTGTTGTCTAGTTTTTCTTCTTTTTTTTAGCACTGAGGTGAGGGGCGTTTGGTTTATTCAATAGATAGATCTACAGTTGCTTTATTTTGTAACACCAAGACGTCACTGTTAACAATGTTAGTAACAACAATTTACTTAGTTTGGGTTCCTGACACAATATTCTCAATACCGTAAGCAAACTTCCAGTTGTACTTGAAGTAAAGCTCGCAAAATCAAAAATATACAACATGTTTTCAGGGTATTATTCACTGTACTCGAAACTTATGCGGTGTTGTTGCTTTGACCACAACTATAAAAATTGATTTCTTTTTCAGATGGACGACTCAGATATCCAGTGTACATTATGTTCAAAAAGAGACATTCAAAATGCTGCAGTCATATGGTGTGCCGTATGCGATGAAAAACTGTGTCAATCTTGCAATGAAATCCACAAATATTTAAAAATCAGTAGCAGCCACGAAGTCACAGCACTAGATGTGTATAAAAAATTACCTTCGTTCATCTCTTCATTGAAGCAGACATGTGACAGTCACGAGGAACATTTCAAATTATACTGTCCTGCTCACAGAGAGCCCTGCTGCTATAAGTGTACAACAACAAAACACAAAACATGCCATGGATTCCAAACACTTGATAGTCTAATCGAACAGTCCCAATCACAGTTTTTAGATTTAGAATGTACTATTGACGAATTAAACATAAACATTGAAACAGTATTTAATAATCGGACAGCAGCATTAATTGAATTAGATGATCAAGTTTTGGATTTAGCGATGCACATTAAGAAGACAGGAGAGAAAATAAGAGAAAAACTTGAAAGCAACGAAAAAGAAATCCTACAACAATTGTCGGTCGTTCATTCAAAGTACAAGGCTATTTTTGAAAATACGGTTGAAGAACTTCAGACGATGAAGGCTGAAATAAAGTCGTTACAGAAAAATATTGAAGAAATGAAAGAATTCGCTTCAGAGTATCAATTTGTTCTGGGATCCCAAGAAATCCGTTTAAAACTAAAAAAAGAGAAAGACAATTTCTGCAAATATTTTGAAAATGATCATCAATTAAGCCAGAAAAATGTGGCTCTAAAGTTTACGCCGGGGCAGATATTAAATCAGGACATATTTCTAGGCACGTTGGTTGTTGAAGAGGTCGCCTGTGAAATTCCCTTCAAGAAAAATGCAAGTTTGGAAGCTGCATTTCCACTTGACATTTTTCAAAACATCGAATCGGTTAAGATGCATACAAGTTCACAAACTAAAATACTTGAAGGTAAAGTGACTAGAAATCTAGCAGGGTGCACATTTTTAGAAAATGACCAAATGCTGTTATCTGACTGGAGTGATAACAACGAACTCTTAATTTTAGACAAACAAGGTGAACACTTGAGAAATATTGTTCTTGATAAAAAGGCATTTGATGTAGTTTATGTGGGCAATCATTGTGTTGCAATGACATTACCAGACGCAAAACAAGTTTCTATTTTGGATTTAAAATCCAATCAAGAGAAAATTCATGTTACATTTGAAAACCGATGCTGGGGTATCACCTATTCCGAAAATACATTATTCGTTCGAGAATATTCCGTAGGGATTCATTGTTTAGATTTAAACGGGACTATCCGAGAAACAATACCGGTTCATGGTTATATCACTCATATTACTAGTCTAGGCAGAAAATTGTATTACACGGAACATACTCCCGATGTTGTGCATTGTTGCGATTTGAACGGAACAGAAATATGGCACTTAGCGTTAGATGGTCGTGGAGCGCCAAAGGGGATCGCAGTTGGAAAATTCGGTTTCGTATTCGTTGTATTAGAAAACGAAAGAAAACTTTTAGTCATTTCACCAGACGGGAAAAAACATAGGGAACTATTGAATGAAGAAAACGGTTTAAAAGAACCGCATGCACTCGTCTATGACATGAACAGAAATAAGCTTCTCTTAATGAAAGACAAAACTGGGTTGACTGAGCTATATGAAGTATTATATTGATTTATATTTATATTTGTTTTTAATGAAAGTATATATTGTCTGGAGACTTTCCTGATGATATTTCCAAATTTTTCGTTTGGCCCCAAAACATTTTTCAAATTTAAAAAAAAATCGATGATCCGCTAAGTTCTGAGGGTCTAAATTATTTTTCAGAATGGAGAATGAAAGGTACGAAGTACAGAAAAAGGCGAAAAATATAAAGACTAAGAAAAAATAAGTCTAAAAATAAAGAATAGAAAATAATGAGGTTCTGAAATATGAAGATAAGAGAATGAGAGTGAAAATAAATGAAGAATAGATAAAAAAAAGTCTAGAAAAGGGAAAGAATAAAGTAGATCCCTCTCTATACCCTATTTTTTTACAGTAATAATTGATCATGAGAAAAACGTCCAATATTTTTTATAAAAGAGAGGCGAAAGATACAAGAGTAACATTAAAACTAATAGATCGAAAACAAACATGACAACGCCATGGCTCAGTAAAACGAAAAAGACAAACTGGCACATAATAGTACACAAGACACAACATAGAAAACTAAAGACTTAGCAACACGACCCCTTCCAAATACTGGAAGTAATCCCAGGTGCATCGGAAGGGTGAGCACATCCTGCAGCCTGCTTCACATGTGGCACCCCTTTTTATTTTTATAGAAATGTAGAAATATCATGATTATAGGTTATGAATTGTGGCCTCATGTTCTACTGGGGATGAAGAGGATAAGTAAGTTAGTGTATGACATTATTAACCTAATGACAGCTATAATTTATTGTTATCCATTTTCAGGGTCATATGTAAATGTTTGTCTGCGCCCACTTAATTACATTGGATATTTAAATCGCACAGGGTCTCAATGCAAAACATCAAATATATGTACCACATTTGACAGATTTTTAATACTGGCGGATCCACGGGGGGAGGTCCGGGAGTTGGAATCCCCCTTTGTTTTGGACGATCAATGCATTTGAATGGGAGCATATAGTTGGAACCCCCCTCCCCCTTTACTCTGGGTTGGGAACCCCCTTTTTAAAATAGCTGGATCCGCCCCTGGGTCCTATCATACCTCTTCAGATCACAGTCGTTTGAATATATATATCTAGCGACTTTTTTCTATTTTTTTTTTTTTTTTTTTGCTTATTTATCACTAAAATTCAAACGACTGTGTTCAGATCTGTCTAAAATTGTTTTAAAATTATAATTTTATTTTATAAAAAAAAAAAAACACTAAAAAACTTAGAAACCAGGACAACGATCTCACTCATAATTATGGAAATCGAAATAATCTTGTATAATATAGAAATTGACATTGTAAATATCGTGCGTCTGACACCCCGTTTCACGGTATGCACTTGTTGGCAAAATGAAAATGCGAATAAAAGTGGATACTGACACACTCCTACACTCTTCTCTTGGCTCGTCACTATCAAAGCAGCAGACATAGTACTTGAGAGGAAATACTAAAAACAATCCTCCTATCCTCCCTCAGATATCAAATGATTGTCACCATATATATTATATCTGATGTTAAACCATGTGAAAATGTAAATTTGATTTTAATTGCCATTTTAAAAAATTACTTTCTGCTTTGCTGGCTTGTCATATATTATATTGTAAAAGATCCCAATAAACAAAATTATAGTCAGCAGCACAAGGGTTCATACGATCAGAAACACATATAAATGATTATCATTAGTTTTATTTACAAGTGAAGGGCATCTCCGCTTTATGGTCGATTTTATGGCACACATACTCATGTGAACTTGGTATTGAGGTTAAACTGTTGGTATATTCAAAATAGTTATCATAGTGAATATTTGAGCTGCCCATTATTTATATTTCAGGCAGATATTAATACTGAGTATGCTCTAATCTTAACACTTTTACTGACGACTCTTCTGCACTGTGTTGGTAACAAATTACAGCATTACATTCACTGTCAAACAGACTTTCAGTAATGAGTTGTATAGTGTAGTTTAGATCATTAGACACCAAAACATGAGCAACACGACGGGAACCACATCTGAAGCAGGACAAACTTATCCTTCCGGAGCACGTGCAATCGCCATCGAGTTTTGGTAAGGTTCGTGTTGCTCAGGATTTCGTTTCCTGCTCATGTGTTTTTTATATTGTTGTTTGTCTTATGATAATTTTCCGTTTTTTGCCATAACATTGTGTCGGTTTGTTTTCGACGTATGAGCTTGTATATCACTTTGGTATCTTCCGTTCTTAAAAGACTACATGTTAAACAAACTAAACATGTGTCGTTTCTCACTTTCCTCCAGTACTTCTGAACAATATGTTCGAAAAGCTTCTGATACACTAAATAACGAACGCTAAGAATGTCTTCTTTATATGAACATTACCTGTTGTCGGTTCCATTAACAGTGTTGGTGCAATGATGGAAGACCAACTGGAGAAAATAAAAGATGACGTCATACAACTATCATTTATTTAGACGTTCAGACATCGGTAGTAAAATGTAAAAGGACACAATTTTATTCATCTGTAGTTTAAAAGTTATGTTTTAGTCTGGAAAAACCAGATCTATTCATTAGTTAAAACTGACTTTGGACTAGCTTTTAGTGACTGAGAGTACACTTAGATCGGTACTTTTTGTATTGGACCTTTTGTTAATTTTTTTGCGGTTTGTATTAATTTGACGAGTCAAGCCCTGTTCAACTGGTTTTTAAAAACTTGTCTTTACTGGAGTCAAATCTAATTAGCCGCTACTAGTATTTGTAAACTTCGAAAGGTGTCATTTACAAATTAGCAATAATCTTTTAACGATTTGGTGCATCCAAAGTGCTGTTTTTAATGTACTTTTACTATGACCATGATGACAGCTCAAAACAAAAAATCAAAACCTAAGTAGGTTTAAGTACGAGTACCTGAATGCTTGCAGAACTATATACCAGTAACAAACAGGGACCTAACAATAATTCAACATGCTCTCTTCGAATTCGATAATGGACAGGGTGCTTGAGAAGAGAGTTTTATAGTTAAACACAAAAAATAATGTATTCCTGCAACGTTTCATGAACTTTAAAAGATCGTATAACGTAAGGTTTAACCTTTCGTCTCGCGTTTAAAATTGGCATTACCATAATGACTTTCGTCCCTTAAAAAATAAAATGTATGACACTTAATCATACCATTCACTGTTCAAAGACGAAATTGTAACTGGTCGAATCGTATAAAAAAATGATTTCATAACTGAAATATTTCAACGTGTTCAAGTGATAGTATTATATCACGTTGTTTATTGTTAATGTTAATTTTTTGGTATTTCTTACGCATCACTACCGACGCTTACAAAGTCGCTTTCAGTTAGGAAACTTGTATTGATATTTGCGTAAGTACATGTAACTGAATTTGCATATTGTACCATTCGAGATTCTTTCCACCACGCGTCTGTTATCACATTATATGAATACAAATCTTTGCTTTCTACTGTTCTTGTGGGTTTATTTCTTCGAATAAACTGACGTATTCCACCGCACACAAAAATTTTATTACCAATCGAAGTAACGGCTGTTACCTTTCTGTCATCCGGAAAATCAGTGCCGTGGCGCCATCTATTTGTGTTGACGTCAAATATCTGAATGACAACTGCATATGAGCTCCTTGTGACTCCACCTATTAGATAGATCTCGTTATTCATTGTAATAGCAGAATGTTCACATCTTGGGTTAACTAACTTAGTGTCAATGATATACCATGTCTCAGTTTTTATATCGTATCGCATAACCATATCAGAAAATTCATCTAATACATCTTTTCCACCAAATATGTAAACGCCACCATTTGCAATAGCGGATGCGTGATGGTAAAGTTTAAGTGGCATCGGCTCAAGTAATTTCCAATAGCCTAATTCAGCATCGTACATTTCAAAAGAATCTAGAGGATAACCAGTTGGATACACTGTTTTCCCACCAGAAACAAATAAGCAGTGTCCATGGCAACATGCGGAGAATGCACATCTTGCTGTTATCAAATTATCACACGCTTTCCATACTGATAATCTTTGATCATATTTATACACATTCCGCATAGCTTCGCCTGATTCAGAAAATCTGTAGTTGTCATGAAAAATGCCCCCAATAAAATATGCCTCATTTTCTTGTACAGTTACGATTTTGAAATAGTCAATTCTATATTTTAAATCAAACGTTGGATGATGCTTAAGACCGTAGTAATTCTTCCTTGTTTCTGGGTCATATGCTGTAAAGGACCGCTCGTGCTCTCCGTTGGCCCCTCCAGAAAACACAATTAAATCCCTACACAACATTCCCGATCTTTGTTTAGTTTTATATGCACCATTATGTTCATTTTGTATCTGTAAGTCTGATGAAGTATTGTAAGCTGAATGTAGAAATTCATCAATAATGCTAAGACAGAAAGGATTTTCTTGGACTAATTCATTGTTGATAATACTATCATCGAAAAATTGTTTGGTAATAAGAGGAAGCCGCACCAAATGAAATAACCTTGGAAATATAGATTTTCTCGAGCCTATATCAAATTTTACCCAGTCACATATTACTTTAAAAATAAAATCCTCCGTTTTTACGTAAATATCATCTGACTGTAAAATTTCCTCCAAGGAATTTGCATCAATCTCGAAAAATTGGTCGGTAGTTGATACATCAATAAAATGCTGCATAATAAAATGTTTACAAGCATCTTGTAGTGCTTTACAATGATGATAGTGTGCAAATCTATACATTTCTACGCAATTAGAACAATGAAGTTGTCCATTCATATACTCCACACAACAGTCAACAACATCCAATATCTCAAACATATTTGAAGCCATGAAGATGTCCTGTGCATTGTCCGGGCCTATGTCAATAACACCAGAGTACATAAAGTTCAAAATACACTCCACTGCGTCAGCTGTGACATCGTATAGTGCAATATTTTCCTGTGATGTCTCTTGTACGTTACTGGTGAACATGGCCCTGGAAGAAGACGGAACCAGAAAATTATAAACACATGCTTTATATTCATTAAACGCCTTAGTTTTTTTCCAAAATATAAAAAAAGTCTAAGAATCTAAGAAGTGGACCTACAAATTCAGCGTTATTGAAATATCTTGTGTTGTGTGTTTTTTTTTTTTATCTTTTTTGCTGTTTACATAATATCTTCTTTCTTAATGACCTTGCTTAAGGATGTACTTAGGTGAGGTTTTGGAATTTGTGTAAAATTTTCGGACTCCTTAGTGTTTTTCCATACAAAACAAGGTAAATATTTTCCCCCATAAAACCCATTTATTTTTTCACATAAGACTAAATATCTCATCAAAGGTCATTTACCAAAATTTTAGAAGATTCTTAATTTTCTTTCTTTTGATTTGGGACCCAAATAATACCAATGCAAACATAAGGTAAAAGTCCGAGTCAGCCTTTTCCCGCCATATTGTAAATCTCAAATATCTCGAAAAGGAGGTCCATGACCTATTAATATTTTTAGCTTAATTTTATCCTTTAAGAATGCTTTACCAGCTTATAGTATCAATTTAAAATTTTTGATTTATTAATTTTCACATAACCTCACCTAAGTACATCCTTTTAATGGAATTTTGTATGTATGAAGTTTGGCAACCGAAGTTAAGGTGAATTAGGTTTGTATTGTTTCATATCGTCAGAGAAACTACTTATGAAATGTTTAGATTGTTGCTCGTGCTTTGACGTTGTTGTTGAATGTTCCCCATGCCTGTTGTATAATTAGGGCGGGTAGTCCTATAGTTACCCGTCCGTCCGTAACAAATTGTGTCCACTCTATATCTAGAGAACCGTATTGATTTCATACTTTACACTTGACATGTATAATTATAACAATCTCATGTTTCAAATCAATCTAGTAGAAATGTCTGACTGAACTGTGGTTCATTAATCTTATGTTAAATATGTACCGAAAGTAGGGACTACTAGCTGCCAACACATTTCTGTTGCATGGAAATGTTCTCTTATCTACAATAAGAGTGACGTCAGTAAGTGTTCGGTCCTGATAAAGCTGCAATAATCCTTTCAGTAGACTTTCTTGGTGGTCTTGTTTTCTCTCTAATTTAGACTTCGCCATTTTCCGTACACTATCATAAACAGATTTATAGTCAAAATCAATTGTAATATATAGAATTTAAACACTCAGTCTGGACAAATCAACATGAATAATTTTAAAAATATGAAGATGTGGTATGATAGCCAGTGAGACCACTTTTCATTAGAGACCAAATGACGAAAAAGCTAACAAGTATATGATAGGTCACCGTACGGCCTTCAATAATGAATAATGCCTTTACCCGCAGAATAATGTACCAACGACCCCGATCTGACAAATGTAAAACAGTTCAAACCGTTTAACCCCTATTTTGACATTTGTACCTATTAAGTCTGGTTTGTTTTGTTCACAAATACGGTTGTCAATATAATGGAATTTTATGCAACTGTCATACAAGTGAGAGGTTAAGCTAGCTATAAACCCAGGTTCAATCTACCATTTTCTACACAAGAAAATATCTGTACCAAGTTAGGAATATGACAGTTGTTATCCATTCGTTTGATGTGTTTCAGCTTTTGATTTTGCCATTTGACTAGGGACTTTCCGTTTTGAATTTTCCTCGTAGTTCGATTTTTGTGATTTTATTTTTTTAAAACGAGATATATGTAACTAGCTACCTAGTAACTTATTTACAAGACAATAAAAATAAAAATATGATATACAGCAACAAACGACAACCACTAAATTGCCGAATCACGACTTTGGAATCACTTTGGACAGGCACATAGAAAATATGGCGGTGTTAAACATATTTGCAGGCGCCTTATATTTACCTAACCTAGGATAGTTATGTCTTGAACAGTACAACATAAAACGAACTGAAAACATCAATTGAAAATGGCGTAACCCATCAGATCGACACAGAGTACGCACCCCAAAAAAAAAAACACTAACAAAAACACAAATTACATGTCTCAGGGTACTCAAAGTAACTAAAACCTATTTCAAAGCTTATAACAACTAATAATAAAAACATATTCACATAAATATTCTAGACAAATGGTATACACGAGAGAAACGATAAAACAGACCAAACAGGAATCACTGAAAGTCAAATCATCAGAATACGTTTACAATGTTAAGCTAAAGCAGAAGATTAAATAAATAAGAATGTTTTATTTATATAACTGTTTCAGAATGAGTTTTCTTTTGTGTTGAAGCAACCAACTAGTAGGAAGATGAGTAAAAATAAACCTTACCTCACAGTCTCGTCCTCCGTACTAATTATGCTTTAGTCGTTTATTGCGAAAAAAGATAATTTTATTGTTATGTATATTCTGTATATATAGGACCAATTATATAATTATATAATTCTAAATGAAATACAATTCACAATAGTGAATAATACAGAGATTAATTTTCCAAGACATTTTTTTGAGGTAATAATACAATTATAAGAAACTTATCTTATCTTATACTGTATTTAACTGATCAATTTAAGACTGTTTCCAGACTGTCCCCATAAAGTACCTCTACACCTCTAGTGCGTGCATATACATAATAATAACAATACCGACAGATACAGAAACATGTGACTGTAATTATTATTCCTCACTATGCACTGATGATGTCGATTCTGGCAGTTATCATCGGAGGTATTTATAAACAGTATTGAGTGAAGATGCATATTTTACCTCGATCCTAGGCGATTAGACATGGTTACTTTTATATTATATATTAATATATGTATATTTCCGTGTTGCTTTGTTATGGTTGACATGTTTGTTGTATTTTATTTCAGTATTTGAATCTGATATATTGTTAAATCTCTGTATTATACCCATATTTATCCCAAATATCCGATAGTAAACTGCTTACTGAGACTGCTTATTTGATTCATGTCAAACGATAGCCTTCATTTTAACTCTAAATTATGTGAATTGCTATCCTCATTTAACACACTGAGAAGCTAAATATTTGCTTAACTGAAACTTATAAAACTTATTTATAGTCTTCACCAGTTCATTGTCACATTATACTTGAATTGTTTTTTTCTTTTTCTTTTCTGGGCAGTAAGAGTTATCCTTCGTTCCAAATATACAATGTAGGCAACTGACTCTCCTCATAAAAAATAAAAATACATTTGTGTCTGTATTTTTATCTGTATTTCATTTTTCATTTACATGTTGTACTGTTAAATCAATCATCCTTAATCAGAACGAGAGTTGTATGTGTGAGTGTATGCGAGTGGGAGAGAAAGGCTTCTTATTTTTACTTTATGTGATTACATGCTTGTTATGAGCCTTATGATTAGGAAATAAAATATCTTTATCTGTATCTTATCTTTATTGTATGTTTTGTGTTTATTTCCATTTGATTTGATCCACTCGATTGAAAAAGAGGGGCGAATGAAAAAGAGACAAATTATAGTACACAAGACACAATATAAAAACTAAGGATAAGCAACATGAACCACACCAAAAACTTGGGGTGATCTCAGGTGCTCCGGAAGGATAAGCAGATCCTGCCCATCTACGCATATCATATACTCTGATATCATATAAAATTTGAATCGAGACAGGTCATTAATTCTAGTTCAGTCATAATGATTGCTCTGATGAAGTGCATGTGTGCTGATTTTGAAATATAGATTCGATACTCAGTATGACAGTGATCAAAACTGACCGATTATTAAAAGGGGTATTTTGGATAGTACATTAAAACTATCATCTTCAATATAAGCCGACGGAAAAAAAAAGCATCGTGAATAATTTTGTATATTCGAAGATTAATCATTATAAAGGGGCACAAGCTATAACAAAAAAATAAAATATAGTTTTTTTGTTCAATTATTTATAAAAGTGAATGAAATAGTAAGTCCTTATAGCAGCCAGTTAGATGCAATTTTGTCAAAATAAGCTCAGAAACATCACCGTTGAATTATTCACTTGCAAGCGTATAATACGACATCATCAATCTGTGTTCATTCACTTTTAAATTAATAGAATTGTTGTCAGGTGAAAACACAAAACAGCTTTGTAACTTGAAAGTATATACATTTCTCTTTTAATTAAAAACCAGTTTATTGAAATAAAATATATTTTGTATTGATGAAACTTCTGACGTCACCTATTGTTTATTATGTATATTGTTTATATTACTTGTAATATGCCATATATATGTAACACTCAGAAACGTGTCCTTCCCCCCAAACGTGTCCGATTCCCCCAAACATGTCTAGTTGAAAACTGCGCCAAAGCGTGTCATTTGTATAAACGCCCAAACGTGTCCATTTCTCAACTAACCCCCAAACGTGTCCAATCCCCAAAACGTGTCCATATCAAGCGTTATTTGGTTATTGCAATTTCATTATCGTATACTAATTTTACCATTTCATTAAAAATATACATAAGCACGTTAGTACTTTTTCAAAACGGAAGACTTAAACTGGCTTAAAGTGGGGGCGTCATTTCGGCTATTTCGTTTGTAAATTGTAAGCAAACATGTTGAGTTAAACAGTACAGTTAACGGGTCAAAGTATCCTTTTCTCTGCTCGTTAAAACTTTAATGTTCTCTCTAATTATGCATAAAATACTGACAACTGGACAATTCGCAATCAACAGCCTAAAGTTAATTTATTCAGTAGAACTGAAAAAAACATTAAAACTTGTATGTTTTCTCTAATTTGCATGAAATACTTGCAACTGGACAATATGCAACCAGCAGTCTAGAGTTTATCTTAACAAAAGAACAGTAAAAACATTAAAACATGTATGTTAAAATGTAAAAAAAAAAAACAAAAAAAAAAAAACAGGTAGCCTATGTTCTCTCTAAATAGAACTGCAAAAAACATTAAAACTTGTATGTTCTCTCTAAATATGCATGACATACTTGCAACTGGACAATACGCGATCATCAGTTTAAAGTTTAGTTTAAAGTTAATGTGTACAGTACAACTGTAAAAACATTAAAACTTGCGAAACTATTGTGCGCTCTAAATATGCATAAAGTACTTGCAACTGGACAATACGTAATCAACATTCTAAAGTTTATTTATACACTACAAAATAAATTTGCATTTAAAACCGGCGTTGATCACATAACAGTAATATTCATAAAAAAAAAGAATCTATAAAACTTATGCATGAAATATTTGGCACTGGACGTTATGTTTCTTATCGTGTGTCTTTAGTGATGGTGGAAACCTAAAATTTATTAAAAACCCGGATAACAAGTTTATAATTTGATGGGCTTTTGAAATACACACAAACTATTGACAAAAGTAAAAAAAATACTGTTAAAACCCCGCCATGCAATATTTGGATAAATATAAAAGGCATCATCGGAGTTTATAAGTACAAAATAATTAACAAAGTCAACTCCAGAACTATGTGTATGTTCGCTCTAAACGAATATGAAATACTTGCAACTGGACAATAAACAACTGCAGTCAAAGTTACTTAATAATAACAGATTAATTTTGCAATTATTATAATCATTAAAAACCTACATCGAACTAACTTAATCTGATAAATGACATCTTCATCACGTGTGTCTCCCATCATAGAATTGCCGTAAACGTTATCTGCGATTTTATTTAAGAGATACATGTAAAAGCGCTAAAAGACGTGTAACGTTTTGCCGTTAAATATTGGACACGTTTTGGCGAATAACAATTATCGGACACGTTTGGGGGTTATGAGATCGGACACGTTTGGGAAATATTGTACATTTCGGACACGTTTAGGGAGAAAAGACACGTTTGGGTGAATCGGACACGTTTGGGGAAAAGGACACGTTTGGGAGTGTTACATATATACACTGTACATGTACTTGATTATACTGATGAGCCGTAAGGCTTAAAGTTAATAAAGAATTTGAATGTGACCTTTAATTTAAAACCTTAGCTAGAACTGGATAACGTGTGAATAAGGCGTGTTCAGTTGTTAAAAAGAACACAATTCAACATTGACAGTGAAACAAAGTTAAACCATTTGCCACAAAAACTAATTCTTACGCAGGTAAATACAATGATTCACATATATATTTTTACATATAAAGATGAAATCAAACAGAACTAGAAAAATCCAATTGCAGGAGTTTTCTATCTGCTTATTATTTAGAATGAAATTCAAAACAGTGTGGCTGTGGCCATTGATTGACACATTAAATTCATCCATTGACTGGGACAATTTAGGTGAACGTTTGTATGTAACGACCACTGCTCACTATGTACTTTTTAAAGACACTTCAACTATGGGGTCACCAAAGGTTCTCAACACCTTAATAAAGTAATTCGAAAAATTAAACAGAAATAACACGATGTTTTGATTTATACCAATTATATAAATCAAAACATAAAGGTTATTCCTGATTAATTTTCGAATTATTTTATAATTAAAGGCGTTAAGAAACCTTTTGTGACCCCGCAGTTTAAATGTCTATCGTAGGTACGTCGTGAACAGTGGTCGTTACAGACAAACGTTCACGTAAATTGTCCCAGTCAATGGATGAATTTCATGTGTCAATCAATGGCCACAGCCACACTGTTTTGAATTTTATTCTTTATCTTTAATTATTCTAATATCGAACAGTCTTCGGAGGTCACCTGGTTGGTTAAATAGATGACGTCTAGACAACAAAAACATACGAAATATTGATATGTATTGTCAAGCACATGCTTTATAAATTGCTTATTCTAGACATTTTACTTCTTTTATAAAACAATTATTACGGTATAAATAAAATGTGAGAATCTGAGTTCAAACGGGAAACATATATTTGACAGCTAATGCCCCTTCAACATACTTAAACATTACTGATATTCAACCTTGTGATATATATATACAAAACAGGACAGATACAGTCTCCCAAGGACTCATCAATGGTATTCTTTAGACAGCAATGACATATTAGTTTATCAAAATATTTTTTAATGTTGAAACATGATTACACAAAATATTTAGTAATTAGAGAAATAATTTTCGTGCAACCAAACTAATATATAATATATAAATAACAAGCATCTCTACGGGAAAGTATAAGCGCCACAAAAACTTTTTTTATATTTTACATATGTTGGCATTATGTCGAAATAAATCAGACATTTGCGTTATAACGTAAAATTTTTTAAAATATTGCAATAGCTCTAATACCCTTCCGTCAATCATTTACTTCAGGATAATAAAATTCAAAAGTTTTTGTATAACAAAACTCACCAGACTTGTAATTTTGAATATTAGGACAAACAAAGTACAGAGTTGAAATGCAATTCGGACAAAACAATTCCTAAAGGTTTTGCTAAATACATCTAAGGTTATCTATTTCTGTGGTAGAAAGTTTTAGTATTTCGATCATTTCAAAGTTTAATTAACAATTTTAATAGTATTAATAAAGCACATTTCTTTGACAGGAGATACTAATATAATTTAACCATTTTTGAAAAATAGACTTGTAAAAATGCTGGACTTTCAACATATTATGAAAGACTGTAGCATACGTTATACTTTATCAATGTATATGAAAATTGTTGATATAGTCTACGTAGATACAATGTATGTAAAATTACACTGCTTAATAATAAAAATAAAATCCATTTATCAACATTTTATAAAATTACGTCATCAAATCATATTAACTCTACCATACGCTAAGATCACTCTTTCTTCAAATCATTTATTCATTTGATTCGACCATTCATCAAATAACATAAATTGATCCTGCAACGCTCATTCGTCCTATCTCAACATAGCCAGAAATAAGTAGTACTTTTGCTAATTAATATTCATAATATGTAAATGAGAATTGTACCACGTGATAATAGTTTAAATGGGACTGACTTGATATCATTAAAATCTTTAAAACACTGATATTGTAAGTTGCCCGTCACAGAGTCCTTGTTTATAATCACTCTGATATTTCCGTAAAGTTGTCAGGCGGTCAAAATCAAAACAATGAACGTGAATTTAGTGAATTTTTCGTGTTTTCGTGAGTTTTTTCTTCTTGAAATAGGGGCATTTTAACTTTACGTAGGAACCTAGAGTTAAACGACTACACATACAAGGTTTGGACTTGCTTATTCTTTGGACATTCAAGTTTCAAGTTTTATCCCGCAACCTGTTTTTGTAATGACCTTGCTAGCCAATTTTCAACACGAAGTTTGCAAATTTGACGTTTCAGCCATTTAAGCCTGTATTTTATATTGTAATGTTAAAAGCCTCTCGCTTCGATTTTTAAAATAGCTCAGGAACCTTGATTTTTGCAACGACAGTCATTATGTTTCAATTAAATGGTGTATATTGTTGTGTATATTTGTTTTCTGTCCCTGCAACCTGTCCATCACTTATATTAAAGTTAAAACAGACATTTTTTTTTTAATTCCCTATCATATGCATTTCAATATAATTGCCGTGACCCGTGTCCGATTTCTTCAGTGTAATATTCAATTAAGATAAGTGGCGTTGATTTCTGGATATGATCGGTATGAAATAATCATCCACCCCTTCTATTTGTTCGTCCAATCATCCATCAATATGCACACAGGCAACCATCCCTTTTTTATCATGCACAGCTTATTCTTCTTATCTCTATCGGTTTGAAATAAGCATCCACCCCTTCTATTCATTCGTCCAATCATCCATCAATATGAATGCAGGCAACCGTCTATTTTATAAGCCTGTATCGCTTATTCGTCTTATCACCATCGGTATGAATTAAGCATCCACCCCTTCTATTCATTCGCCCAATCATTTATCAATATGCACGCAGGAAACCATCTCTTTTTTACCCTGCACCACTTATTCGTCTTATCTCCATCGGTATGAACTAAGCATCCACCCCTTCTATTTATTCGTCCAATCATACATCAATATGCACGCAGGCAACCACCACTTTTTTTTTTATCCTGCACCGCTTATTCGTCTTATCACCATCGGTATGAATCAAGCACCCACCCCTTCTATTCATTCGTTCAATCATTCATCAATATGCATGAAGGTAACTATCTCTTTTTTATTCTGCACCGCTTACTCGTCTTATCTCCATTGGTATGAATTATGAATCCACCTTTTCCATTCATTCGATCAATCAGCAATCAATGTTAATACTTCGATTGTTATGATTATTCATCCGTTAATATGAAACATTCAAACCCAATACACAGTTTATTCATTCGTCCAATCATTTATCAATATGAACACAACGATTCACCAAGACTCTCTTTCGTTTATATGAAATCACACATCTGTAAGACACTCGTTTGACTAACTAACCAACTCATTCATCTATCATAAAATATAGTATAATCTCATAATTAATCGAATTCATTGTTCTGTATGTCGAGGCAATTATGCTGCATTGTTCCACATATAAAAACGATTTATACTGCATTTATACTGTTGTACTTTCATTTGTAACTAAAAAATAAAACAGATGTTGGCAAATGGTTTCATGATGACTATCAGGTGTTTTTTGTTTGTGATTTGTATTCAAATATTTATTTTCTATTCATCGGTTGCTTGTCAACTATTTGTTCTGTTGCAGTTCAGTGTCCCTGTTGTTTTAATGCAATTCAGTGTCTCTGTTGTTTTAATGTTTTCTTCATATAGGTGATGTGCTTCCCCCGTTATAGTTTTAATTCTGATTTATTTTCGCGTAATAACTTTATGTCTATTGAACAGCGGTATATACTACTGTTGCCTTTACATAAACGTCATAGGCTTTCAAACATTCGGCTTTGAACTTTACTGATTTACGCATGGACATTTTATGTTGGTAACTCTGCTACTGGACTATCAGTTCCCAATGGTATCTGTTTTAATAATGTAGAAGATGTTAAGAAATGGTTTCAACTCTCTTAGTTAAAGTTTACATAAAATAGATTTGACTAATAATTATTTTCAGTTTTTTTTTCATTTAGTCCCCAAGCTATTTCGGTTTTTGAAGTTTTCGGTTTTTGACGTACCTAATGAAGGTGAATTCAGAAAAGCGCTTCGGACGCATTACATTAAGAAAGTGTAGGTTTCTTTTTTATTATTAACAATATTCATTGCAAAACAGTTGAATGTAGCCTTCAAGTATATAATTGTTCATGTTAACGTCACACTTCTAAGTCTTTCTTAAAAACCTCCATATCTTGAATGTGTTGCTTGTAATTTGTTAATAAGATATCACTGGGTTGCATAGAATTTACCATGCACTTCAACATGCTGTTTACAACTGAGGATGTATACAAAGTGTTTTCTGAGAAAAAAATACTTTTTGATTATGATATATACATCTTACTTGAATCATTTATTTCCTTTGTTTTCATGGATTGCATTTTCTTGCTGACTGTTCCATACATCCTGTATAGGACACGTTCTACAGAGGAGAACTTTGAAGGAGTTTGTCTACATATGGGACATTTCAGTTGTGTGTCTAAGGACTTATTAACACAATCCTTATGAAATGCTAAAATATAACACAAAAATTGCACAAATCTGAATAAAACCAAACTGATTATATTTTATGACACTGTTAACAATTTTATCTTATAATTTTTTTTTCACTGATTGAAGAAAAATGAATTAATTGTAAGACGTGAAAGAAACTGAACCGTTGGAAGATGTGATGATGCCTAGTTACCATTCTATTTCACACAAAAAATAATCAGTCTCATTTCGAATATTAGATTCTTCAGTTATTTATATTTTGGTATCAGATGCATATTTATGTACATGTTATAAGCTGTGATTTTTTTTTGAGATAATGTCTTTCTCTTTTTCCTAATTCAGCTTTTACGGGTGGATTATATGATACTGTCTCAAGTACATCTTATGTTTATATAATAAATCCATACCACAAAGGAAAGTTCTTTTATTTAGTAAAATGTGTTATAGGTTTATCATTGTTGAAAGCCGTACTGCGACCTCCAAATGTGCATAAAATCACCTCATTTGGACTCGTTTGAAGAGTAGCAATTGTACATCTAATTCTAACATAGTTCATATATTGACCTCCACCCTAAATAAAAACCAAACAAAATATGTCTAGTCAAATCCAGTTCTCCGATTTTGATCTTATTGACATTTAAACTTAATAGTAAATAAGATTTGAATCACTTAATTTAGTTTTTTGAAGTCACATATTTTGTCACGTATATTGACAAACGAAAAAGTAAAATGATACTTTTCTAGATTTTAGATAGCTATTCGACATTGACATGTACCTTACTTTTAAATGCACAATACGGAGGTAAAGATTTCAGTGACGTTTGTAAAAAGAAAGCTTGAATTGATTAATCTTGTCATAAACTTAACTAAGGATAATTGAAAAATTGCACAAATTGCATTTTCTACTGAGGAACTTTTTATGTGTGTCATACGCGCAAGACACAGGCTTAACACACATATAAGACATCTTTTATTCATTCGACATCGTGGCTGAAGTATGTCTATTTTTTAGCTCACCTGTCCAAGTGAGCTTTTCTCATCACTTTGCGTCCGTCGTCCGTTGTCGTCGTCCGTCGTCTGTTGTCGTCGTCCGTCGTCCGTTGTCGTCGTCCGTCGTCGTCGTCGTCCGTCGTCGTTAACTTTGTCACAATCATCATTGAAGTATCTAGGTTAAAAAATGTGTCCAGTGACCCGGCCAACCAACCAAGATGGCCGCCATGGCTAAAAATAGAACATAGGGGTAACATTTAGATTTTGGCTTATAACTCTGAAACCAAAGTATTTAAAGCAAAACTGACTGAGTAAAATTGTTTATTAAGTCAAGATCTATCTGCCCTGAAATTTTCAGATGAATCAGACAACCGGTTGTTGGGTTGCTGCCCCTGAATTGGTAATTTTAAGGAAATTTTCTGTTTTGGTTATTATCTTGAATATTATTATAGATAGAGATAAACTGTAAACAGCAATAATGTTCAGCAAAGTAAGATCTACAAATAAGTCAACATGACCAAAATGGTCAGTTGACACCTTAAGGAGTAATTGCCCTTTATAGTAATTTTTTACAAATTTTGTAAATTTTTGTAATCTTTTACAAAAATCTTCTCCTCTGAAACTACTTGGTCAAATTTAACCAAACTAAGCCACAGTCATTATTAGAGTATTTAGTTTTAAAAATGTGTGCAGTGACCCAGCCAACTAATCAAGATGGCCGCCATTGCTAAAAATAGGACATAGAGGTAAATTAAAAATTTTTGGCTTATTACTCGGAAACCAATGCTTTTAGAGCAAATTTGAAAGGGGTTAAATTGTTTATCAAGTCAATATCTATCTGCTCTAAAATTTTCAGATGAATTAGACAACAAGGTGTTGGCTTACCGCCTCCCCCCCCCAAAAAAAAAATTGATAATTTTTAAAGAAATTGTGCCGTTTTTGGTTATTATCTTGAATACTATTATAGATAGAGATAAACTGTAAACAGCAATAATGTTCAGCACAAAGTAAGATCTAAATATAAGTCAAAGAGGGACGAAAGATACCAAAGGGACAGTCAAACTCATAAATCTAAAACAAACTGACAACGCCATGGCTAAAAATAAAAAAGACAAACAGAAAAACAATAGTACACACGACACAACATAGAAAACTAAAGAATAAACAACACGAACCCCACCAAAAACTAGGGGTGATCTCAGGTGCTCCGGAAGGGTAAGCAGATCCTGCTCCACATGTGGCACCCGATGATGAAAACATGATCAAAATGGTCAGTTGACCCCTTAAAGAGTTATTGCCCTTTATAGTCAATTTTTAACAATTTTCATTGATTTGGTAAATTATTTTGTAAATTTTTACATAATATTTTCCTCTGTATCTAAAAGGCCAAGTTTATTATAGATAGAGAAAATTGTAAGTAGCAAGAATGTTCAGTAAAGTAAGATATACAAACATCACCATCACCAAAACACAATTTTGTCATGAATCCATCTGTGTCCTTTGTTTAATATGCACATAGACCAAGGTGAGCAACAAAGGCTCTTTAGAGCCTCTAGTTTTTCTATAAAATGCATACAGGCTGTTTAAGCATCGAGCGTGACTGGACAAAGCGTTATGGAAAGACATATATCAATGACAGTATTAAAATTATTAGTTTCAATTAGCAGCAACTATTAAATTTCTATGTTTATGCCCTCCCCTCTTTTTTGCACGGAAAAGTTATCATGAAATATATATTTACTTTGTCCAACAAATAATCTTAGACTTTCCGTCTTCTATTTAATAGACAAGTCAGTTTTGTACCTTTCTAGTAAATTTATTATTCCGTATAAAATATTAATCCAGTGACAGAAAATTTATAGTTTTAAATGGTTTCTCCCTTTTATGTTTGTAAGCCGTATTTTATCAACCAGGTCTAAACCATCATTGTTTCTTAGAATATCCGGTATCACGTACGGAATATGGCAGTTATCAAATTGTTCGTTTCTATGTATGTTGGCGTATGATCTGCTTACCCTTCCGGAGAACCTGAGATCACCCCTAGTTTTTGGTGGGGTTCGTGTTGTTTATTCTTTAGTTTTCTATGTTGTGTCATGTGTACTATTGTTTTTCTGTTTGTCTTTTTCATTTTTAGCCATGGCGTTGTCAGTTTGTTTTAGATTTATGAGTTTGACTGTCCCTTTGGTATCTTTCGTCCCTCTCTTGTTGTAATTCAGTGTTACTGTTGGTGTGTTTTCCTCGGTTTAAGTTTGTTACCCGGATTTTATTTCGCTTAAATGGGCACTAGCTACGAGATGTATAAAAATCTAAAGTATGATTTGTTTTCAATCATTTATGAAAGTGAAATAGTGAAATAATAATTCGCTTTTAGCAGCATAAATGGTTCAATTTTGTCAAATTAAGCTAATAAAAATTGATAATGAATTATTCGACCTCATGAAATCCGTATTCATGTGAAGTCCAATTTAACATCGTAGAAAGAGAAAGAATAACGCATGCATTGTCCGTGTACGATTATTTAAAGGAAAAGAATGTCAAGATGGAAAGTGAAACAAAGGTAACTAATTTGATTGACTGATTCGATCCACAGCAATCATTCCTATAAAGGTAAAAACGACGATGAACACAAATTTTTAATCCATAATACAAAATTTAACAGGCCTATAAAAATTCAATTGCACGAGTTGCTTAGTCTATTTATATCTTTGTTTATGTTTACATCGCTTATATGGTCATAGAAAGGTCAACTCAAAAGTTAAATGGGCACTAATTAGATGGCGTCTAGGCTAAAACTCACACGAAACGAAGCTAAATCTTATTGAGACCATGGCCTGTAAATTGTTTATTTTATACTTTTGATAGTTTGGAAAAATGTTTTACATTGTTATAAATAAAATATGAGAATTTAAACATGAATTTGACAGCTAGTACCCCTTTAATCGATTTATGACTATTGAACAGCCGTATACTACTGTTGCCTTTATTTATTGATACAACTTACTATGTTCACATGTAAGCTTTACTACTTTTTCTCTCTTTGAATCCTTTGGTTCAATGCAAATACCACAATTCGATCCTGCAAATGAAAATTTACAAAAGATGATTAAACGAGTGTCACCATTTCCATTACCAATATATCTATATATAAACTGGTTCTATGTCTCCTACTGGATTCTGGATATTAAATGGTTTTCAAAATTTATTTATGCTGTGTTTAATATCCCTATTAAGATTCATGGAATTTTAGGGATTCCGTGATAGATTAATGCTGTTTGCATGGAAACTATTGAACTCAATAGCTATAAATACGTAAACCTTGTGCCCTTTGGCTGTTGTCTACTTTTTGGTCGGGTTGTGTTTTTGACATAATCCCCTTATCCATTCTCAATTTTATTTCGTTGACCTTATTCAAAAATTTATATGTCTACTCTTTAAAGTTTGTATAATATTGAAGTATCCAACATATTGTCCTGGGACATTGAAAAGATACATATTTGTCAAAATACACGTCTGGTGCAGAAAAATTGTAACCATAGACATTTTCCATGTGGAATGTGTATACATTCATTATCTTTCTCAATGAGGGTCTGATGACTGCACTTTGGTTTAAAGAACAAATCTTTTGTCATTTATGGTTCAAAACGAAGCACGTTACCAGGCAATCTGAGTAAAATTATCGATGGTGTTCTTGTTGCTTTATCTTTTGTTTGAAGTGCAGATGCATCTATATTTTGATATTTTTCTGCTTGAAAGTTATTCAAAATGTTCTTTTCTATGTTTGGGATGTTTTTGTTTTCCCCTTTGTAATTGTTTTCGTTTTAAGGAGGGGTATGTAATTTAAAAAAAAAGTATATACACACTATGTTTGCTTTTCGTTGTTAAAATCATAACATAGTAAATAGTATGATCCTTAATATAGGACAAACGGCGTTGTTAGTTTATTTTTTAATATATGAGTTTCACTGCCATTTTTTAACAGCAATTTCTCTGATTTGATTTTGGCTCGTACGTAAACGAGTATTCGAAGTTAATTCATGTGATTACTGCATATATATCTAATGTATATTTGTACAGTGTGCCCCCTTACATAACTTACCCATAAGTACTGTTACAGGAATATATGATGTCTTTCGAATTATTTCCTGCAATATACATAATACAAGTATAATAAAAAAAAAACATAATACAAGTATAATAAAAAAAAATGTTTAGCTTAAGGAATCACCTGAATAAGCACACTCTCTGTCAAATGAATCGATATTATTATTAGATAAGTTTGGTCATATAGCTTTTATATGTTTTTCGTATTCGTCTATACTTTAATAGATGGATAAAGACATAACATATTTTAACTCGTATCTTGTGTGATTGCTTTTTCTTAATAATATTAACTTGACTGTTAATCAACATTTGAAAAAACATGCTAGTACTGAAAGATGCATACTATATAATACTATTTACTGATAAAACAAGAAAAAAGAGTTTAATTGGTTTTAATGAACAATCACGTCAAAGGCACATGCAGTGTTCAACGGTATATGTATAGTTTGGGGTATATAAAACAATAAAAATTATGATCCCGTAAAAATTCATGTGTGTTACAGTAAAACTTTAAATTCATACTTAAAGTTACTAGTAACAGTCTTGTCTTTTTCTCTCTTGATATAAAGTGTTCTTCTTCATAATTCTATCATGTGTATATGTTTAATTATATAATTTTATAATCAATTGTTCATAATAAAATCATCAAACATCCAAACCTTGTGAGCATGAACCTTGTGCCATCCCTTACAGCAAGCTACCAGTGATAGAACTAAGACTAATATCGAAATGAATATTATGCTACTTGTAGCTATGATATCTGCGTTTGAAAGCTCTGACTTTTGCCTAAAAAAAGAAAGTAGTCGAACAAATCATTTTGCATATTCAAATTTTCATATTTGCCTTTAACAAGAACAGAAACTCAATGTTCACGACGTTGCAGTTATTATACAAATATCTAAATTTTAAACAAATTAATTTGTAACTAGACATTTTCAATAGCAGTTCAGTTTATACAGAATAGACAGTGTTTAATTAGGTATAGTTAAGTTCAGCCATTAGTGCAACATTAAGCATTTTAAGTAAAAACCCTCGTGTTATATATCTAGGAACATCACGTACATCTATATAAAGCTAATATTTTCTTTTTCACCCTCTATATGTTTTTTTAGTTACGGCGACTACCTTGATTATTCTTCTGGATCACCACACAAATAAAAAGAAAACATATGTTTTTTCCTGTAGAATTTTAACCAAAGATAAAACTTGAATCTGTCTTTACTGCATAAGATAACATAAAAATGTCCTTACAATAAGCAATATAACCCGGCCTTCAGAGTTATCATGAAACTTCTACTCCTCTATGGACGATTTGAATCAGGTGGTGATACATTAGAATATATGAGATCTATATAAGTACGTATACCAATATCGGAAGCCATTTCCTTTTGATAAAGTAGAAAACATTTGACTGATCTGACCTTTACACTATTGTTCCTTTTTCGGTATATCTTTGAAAAATGTACTATAATAATTAGTCCACGCTTGTTGTATATAAGAGAATGGCCAACGAAGATAAAAAAAATTGTTGTAGGAACACTATGTATTTCTTCAGGAATAAACTGGAATCTTAATCTTGCCGACTTATTTCTTCAATCATAAGAGACATCGTTGAGATTTTCGAAAAAAAGATCGAAAGGAAGCTAGTAAAATAGAGGCGAAATACCAGAGGATCATTCAAACTCATATATTGAAAATAAACAAAGACAAACAGACATCTTTCTGTCGTAATTCCATTTTGCAATGGCGTTGTTCTTTACTGTTCGGCTAATAAGTAAAATTGAGAATGGAAATGGGGAATGTGTCAAAGAGACAACAACTCCACCAAATTAAAAACAACAGCAGAGGGTCACCAACAGGTCTTCAATGTAGCGAGAAATTCTCGCACCCGGAGGCGTCCTTCAGCTGGTCACTAAACAAATATATACTAGTCCAGTGATAATGAACGCCATACTAATTTCCATATTGTACACAAGAAACTAAAATTAAAATAATACAAGACTAACAAAGGCCAGAGGCTCCTGACTTGGGACAGGCGCCAAAATGCGGCGGGGTTTAACATGTTTGTGAGATCTCAACCCTCCCCCTATACCTCTAACCAATGTAGAAAAGTAAACGCATAACAATACGCACATTAAAATTCAGTTCAAGAGAAGTCCGAGTCGGATGTCAGAAGATGTAACCAAAGAAAATAAACAAAATGACAATAATACATAAATAACAACAGACTACTAGCAGTTAACTGACATGCCAGCTCCAGACTTCAATTAAACTGACTGAAAGATTATGATTTCATCATATGAACATCAGGCACAAACCTTCCCGTTAGGGGTTTAGTATCATACCATCATAACATATATGAGAAGAACATAACCCGTGTCATGCCAACAACTGTTTTTAGAATACATGTGTTTGGTTCCGATGCAAATACCTTATCAGTGACTCAATATTAACGCCAAAATATGCAATCTTTAATGACTTGACAACAGTATCGTAATTATATCCCTTCTTAATAAGTCTATTCAACATGTTCAAAGGTTTTGTAAGTTTCTGAGGTGAATACTGACACCTTTGTGCTTTATAAAGAATATTTCCATAAAAAATTGGATGTGAAATGATGTCCTTTTTTGTATTAGATGTCTCTTTATCACAAGTTCTTTTTTTCTTATATCTGATGCGATTCTGTCTTATTGGCATGTACTAAAGACTAATTTTATTCCCTATTTAAAATTATTATTTAAGGTTGTCGCAATTTATCCAGTATGTTAAGATAGGATTTTTTATACATACAAAACACCTATGACAAACGCCATGTGACTGGAAAACTTGGTGATTCCGATCAGCTGAACCGAATAGAGGACATGATAGCATGTGTTAGATTTGATAGAATCACAAATGTTAATTACCAATATGCACAAAACATACGATACATACCATTTAGTAAACTCGTATAATCCAGAGCACACTATCAATAATAGTGACCCGAGAATGGCCAGGAAAATGGATATCTTTCGTTGATTGTCATTCATCGCATATTGTGTTTCTTTAGTGACTATTCGTCGATTTGGTCATATGTATGAGTTTATTAAGTCTATAATCCCACTGTTTGCGTTCTGACCTTTTGTAATAAATTATTGGTCGAATTAAAAGTTACTGGCAAAATCCAGACGATATGTATAATTAATGCCGAATTATGCAACTTGCAGAACCTTCTTAGATAGAATATACGTTACGTAAGAAATTTATAAGTATCTTTTTTCGTTTATGAACGCGATATCATTAATTCAAAGTCAGGTAACACAGTTTTATCACTTATGGTAATGTAACCTTGTCGATGAACTATATATCTTCCTTAACATAATAAATTCAATCGTTAAAATTATCCTGAACAGCTTGACGAATTTTAAAATGTTTTTATTTACCTTTCAAATGCATTAAACATTCACAATTGTTTAACTAGGTCATTTCCTTCGGTGTTCTAATATATTTTGTTAGTCTTTAATAAAACACTAAGACACCAATAAATTTATATATGTATAGTCCAATAACTAGTTCGTACAATAAACTTTGTTATAAGACAAGTTCGTAGTTGAGTCTCAAGATACAATTACAGTTGCAAGTACCTTAGTGTAGTTGATCCGAAACGTGTCAGTCAAATGGATAAACTGCATTAAAATATTGGGTTTCATTTAGCACAAAGCGAAAAATAAAACAAAAATACGTACGTGGATATGCGCATTTATCTGTTTTAAATTTGATATACAATTCTTTTAAAAATGTGAATTATTTGATATAAAATAAGTTTTGTTTTACTTGATAGAGCAGACATTAGATGCTCAACTCTACGTCCTTCAGATCAAGTGGAAACGAATAAAAAGAAAATAGTTTATTTGGTCCGCATCTCCAATGCTCCAATGCTCATCTCCTTCATAATTTGCTTCATACATGGACGTCACAAGAGAAAGAACTGAAAAAACTATTATTTTCTTCAACTGCGTTGTTTATATAGTATACACATTTTGTTTCTATTGAATTGTTCAATATGTTTTAGCCTCAACCCCTTTCACTTTGATAACATCATCCTTTAAATTTTCTATTGTCACGAGTTATAAAATCTGGGTCATGAGTTACAAAGATGATGCTGACTCATACCACATAACAGTATTGATGGTATTAATTAACCAATGACAGTTGAGTGTTTCATTATCATCTGAGGTTAAACAGATTTTGGTACGGATATTTTTGTTTAGTTTTATTTATTTTTTTCTGAATTTATAGACATTTTTTTCTGTTATGTACATCTAAGTTGTCTCTGTTCAATTTTTCATGTTTATTTTTGTTCTGCTATGCATTTTAACGTTTCAAAATCAGGACCATTAGGGAATCAATTATAATGAATTATGGACAACTATTGAATACAAAAACCTCCTCATTTGCGTAGCTAGACCATTTCTACGTGTCCGCCCGAACCTCGGCGAAGGGTCTGATTGACATTCTAGGAAAGTATAACACCCCCTCTCCCGCTCCCAAAGTTCACGCGTTATCGAAAGAGGCCGAAGCAAAATGGTATATTGTGTCAATGAAAAACTCGTCAATAGCAACATTATTGCTCGGTTTAGAACCAAATTTTTCTACAAATTGAAAAGAGATTAATTTAGCGTCCCAATTGTGAAATTTCAATGTCTTTATTGCAACTTCTTATGGAGTATATTCCTTCAATATATTTTAAAAGAAAGTAAGATATTTTCCACAATATCAAACTATACACTATCTCATAAAGACTTATTGATTGGTTGATATAACAATTTCTTAAACAACTTACAATATTCATGAAAGCTTCGGCAAGTTTCTATCACAATGCTGGAATAATAATAATTTACTCCTCTCTGTCGCATTAACATACCATCTGCTACGTAGCATGTTGTTCACACTTCTTTTAATACGTTATGCTCGTGCATATAACACTATACGGACTTCATTAAACTTTGGCAGACTGCTTACACAAATACTGCTCACAGTTATGAAGAAAAAGTGATAAATCGAAACTTTAGTCAGCATAAAGATTATTTTGACTGATACAATGTGTCGTTTCCTCAATTCACTAGCGACATGTTTTAGCAATCTTAGATCTTTAGAAACCAATACAGTCGTCAAACTTAAAATTTCCCGATTGTGTCCTATTCCCATTTTATGTTACTGAGTTTGAAATCGAAGAGCGGGTAATGCATTTGTATAGGTGACGCTAATCCTGTCGCCTAACCCATTCTCTTTTCTTTAAATTACATGCGATTCCCCTAGATTTTGTTTGTTACCTTGATTTGTCATTTCCTCGTCTAATTGCTAGATTTAATCGATAAACTACTGTGGCCTCTACAAAATGTATAGATTTTCTAACTACTCTATAACAAAAGAAGATATTGTCTAGCATTTTGGTTACCTTGTGTGTTCACTCGCTATTTTTCATGCATTACTAGTATTCTAAATGATTCCGAAAATGAATTGTGTTTAAACGACTGCCTGTAATACATCATTGGCCTTGTGTACCTTCAACTACTATCTTCCGACATTCCATTACCAGTTTCTTCACTACAAAGTGTTTAATATTCCAAAATAGTTCTCCCTCCCTTAAGCCCGGTCACAACAGATCGTACGATTTTTTGTCGTGGAAGATCTATAAAATAGTTATCGTGGAACTGTCGTGCAAAATGTCAAAAAAATATTTTAAGTGGTCACATCAGCTACGACATTTCCACGATGGTTCCACCATGAGTACACGACAGAAACAAAATTGTAATTGTATTGTCGTGGGTTTGTCGCAAGTCGGTCGTGCGACAATCGTACGCCAATCGTGAGTTGTCTGGGGCTATTGTTTTCAGATTTTCATGTCATTGGATGCGCGTGTTTCTGTCGTGTCACTGTTGCATAACAGTCGTGGGTTACTCTTGCGTTTGACTCCGAACTACTAGTGTATATATATAAAGAAGGCCCGATCTATTGCGTGCCATTTGCCATTTGCTTTCAATATTCTTGAGTGTCATTATATGATCGGTCCAGGTATAAACGACATTTTTCGTCTTAGTTTATATTATAATTCGTCAGCGAATTTAAACCGTTCGATTGATGACCTAACCCACCAACGTCGGGCGTATCGCTAGTTCCTATACTGTTCACAGGCTTGAATCAACGCCAACAAGACCATAGTTTGCTCTTGTTGGAGTCCGGCAAGGCGCATATTCAGCACGATCAAGCGTAATCGTTCTGATGGAATAGCCATCCTCTTCTCAAGCCGAATTGTCTTCTAAATAAAACGAAAATATGTTGCACGACGTACGTACCACTGTCGTACGTCATACAAACAATGTTGTGTGAGCATCGTACGAAATTTGGTATTCGTGAGACAATCGTGATACTGTATCACGAGTGTCTTGCGACAGTAGTGAGATTGTCGTACGACAGTCGTAATGCAGTCGTACGATTGTTTTTATTAAAATTGTTTATGTTGGTACCCACGACAATGTGTTTAATTGCACAACAGTCTCACGACTGTGGTAAGACGCTATGACGACAGCCACAAAACAGTAACATGACAAAAAAATCGTAGAGCAAAAAAGGTGCATGTCCAATTTTCATCCCACGACACACGACAGTGCCACGATGCTCCAAATATCGTGCGACTGTCGTGCGAATGTCGTACAACGATCACAGATGTCCCGCGATTTGACCAAATTTCATGTCGTGGCGCTGCATATGTGTGTCGTGGGTTCGTTGTGACCAGGGCTTAAGGGAAAGAAACAAAATTCGTGACATCTCTCTTGCCTTTTTCCCTGATAATTTGTGTATACTGTAATGTAACCATTGTCTGCATTAGCCATAATGTTTACCACTATATACATGTTCTATGTAGTAGGGTAACAATTTTACGTTGTGTTGTTTGGATATACCTCTCTGGTTGATCCATGATCCGTTGACGTAACCTTTCTTTAATGAATGAAAACTTAGTGACGATGTCTGTTGATATTCCTGTTCGTTGTAAATATCAGGATGATATGACCGCTAATTCATCATAAATACCAGGGGTGGTGTTCTCGAAGCTATCTTTGGATAAGGACGTGTCCCAAGACCATCTTATGACAAGTCTTTGTCCTAAGTCGTGTTCTCGAAGCTCTCTTAACTTAGGATATATCACATTTTCGTCCTAACTTTAGGACACCTAATTAGATGTCTTAAGATCATCATATCTTCATCCTAACTTTGTGCATGCTTTTTTCTCATTTTTTTACGTGAAGATGAACGTGAAAAGAGACACACCATCGGTTATTAACTCGTATAAAGAAATTGTGCATGATTTTAAACTTTGAACTTCGTGTTTTTACGAGACGATGACACTACGAATTCAATATTCTCATTTCAAAACAAATTGTTTTAAAGTTTATATTGAAATCCTATTTTGATATTATTTTATGATTACATTGGAAATCATGCATTTCATTAAATACTTGTTATTACAAAATTTTGTAAACAATTTTATTCATTGGTTTTGTCTCTAATAAATGTTCTATCAAACAATTACTTTAATTATTTAGGATTATGCACATAGGATATGTTTAGGACGTCCTAACATAAGATGCGTCTGAGATAGCTTCGAGACGCAACTTAAGAGTGTCCTAAGTCCATCCTAAAATCGGTCTTATCTATGACTTACGACGAATCTTATGATACATCCGAGAACACCACCCCAGGATTATAATTTTACATGTACGCCAGACGCGCGTTTCGTCTGCAAAAGACTCATTAGTGACTCTCGATTCATCAATTACGCTTTCAAACAAGAATTGTGCATACAAAAATGATTAAACTAATTGACATACATTTTGTTTACAAAAAAAAAAACACTATATAAATAATACTAGAAAAATTATTCATTGATAATGTTTCTTTTAATTGTAAGTAACATTGGACTTATTGTCTTATGTCCTTTAATATTAGTATCTTCTCTCTTTGTGTATTCATTAACAAAAATGCCTTGTATTCTTAATACGTGTATGTATTGGTAGCATTCTTTTATTTCATTCGATAAGAAAATGCCTATTCATTTTTTATAAATATCAATTATATACGTTTTAAAGTACACCATTTCAGGACTCTTATGAATTGAATTAATAACTTCTTCCTAGAAAAAAATTTGTTTTCAATATTTTATATTTTTGTTGTTGTTTCTTTTTTTAAAGTTTTGTGTGTATATTTTAAATCGATCAAAGGGAAACAACTTAATTTTGCTGATTAACATTATTCATAAACTGAGAGAGGAGAGAGCGTATTATGTTATTTCATTCCGCTCTCTGAGAATGATTAACACAGGAACCTCGATACAATTTATTAGAACGTTTGGGATATTCCTTTCAGAACCGTTTTGTCAAACAAAGACATAAAAATTTATTGCTATCAATCGTTTTGTTTTGAGCGATCTTGGTGTCGATACATCCCCAAAAGCGCTTCGTACGTACCAAATAATACGATGTGATTGTAATGATCTTACAGAATAGATAAAATGTCTGCGATATGACATCCGTTTGACAAAAGTTAGTACCTAGTTTGCGTAAATCATCAAAGTTTTTGAAGCAGCTTGTGCATAAGACAAGCGATATTTATTTGATATGACTATGTCGACCTTACGTGTCCTCAGTCTAATACTACTTTTGTATAGCCCTGTATATTTAACTTCGTCTTTCCAAGATTGTCTACTTGATAGGTTTCTGAGTATCAAATCTTGTATCAAATTTTCCAAGGTTATTCTGGATCGAGAATAAATTTTAAAAAAACTTTGATAATTTCAAGTCAGCAACTTAGCACTGAATCATAAGCTTTTCGTGTAAACATGAAATGAATAACATCAATGGTCTCAAATAAACACTATAAAGATCGTCGTTTGAATCAAGATAAAAATTATACACTTTCAATTCATTTTATCAGAATCGAAGAATACTAAAAGTTTTCTCAATAATCAGCTACATTAATCGCGTTTCAATAATGGTGTAGAACTCGGCATTTGTTATAAAATAGCCGGCTACCACGTGTAGGTGTCTAGTTTCAATAACTTATTCAATGATATAATGGAGGGGACTGGCTCGTAATCATTGGCAGGAGGTCAGAAACAACTAATGCTAGCAAGATCATTTTATTTTATTGTTTATTTCAGGAGACAAAAACACAAAAGTGAATTATAGGATTCATAACTGAATTAAGAATGAAAGGTATACTATAGTATGTGAATGACAGTTAAAATCAGTTTGTATTAATATGAGCTGACGCATTAATTGACTGTAAATGTTGGTACTATATGTTATTAACCAATCCTGCCGTAATGTGAAACTTTAATGTTATTTGGGAAGGTTGGTCAACATGGTAATTCTAAATGAGAAATTAATGAAAATGATTTTAAATGTATACATAAGAATGAAATATTTGATACTTCAAATCAACCGGTCATAAATAATTGAACACAATAAATGTATCACACACAAATAAACACCACAGCCACACACCCACACACACACATACACACACTCACATATACTCGTATATGCCAATGGGAGTATAATTAATGATATTGTCACCTTTAAATTTTGATTATGGAGATGTGAAGAAGTCATAGTCGTTAAACATTCAAAAAAAAAATTAAGTTCCTAATTAATGAATCGTTTCTTATTGATATATTTCAAATATTGTATCATTTGACACAAAAAAATCTTTCTTTTTCATTAGTTTTAAGTAACGGTACCTATTTGATGACAGTTAAAATAGCAGCATGATCATTCGAAAGGGGATAATGGGTTTATTTGGTCTTTCCAGAATTTACATTGCAGTTCTACATTAAGTATTTATATTGACAATTTGGTGCATCTTCTATGTCGAATGCCAGATATTTTAAATTGCACTGCTATTGTTAATGCAAGCCATGTTTGATTCCCACAGTGTCCAATTGATCGACATAATCTTTTTATGTCATACGGCGAATGTCAAAATATGGTTAAAAAACCTGGATTTTTATGAATGAGCCTCCATAATTCTAAAACCCGCCATTTCTAAAATAAACAATATTTTCTTCATAGAAAACCCTTAAGCAATTTACGGACAATGGTGCTGGTATGTCTTTGTGTTTTGCCTGAATATTGGAATAATGACATTATATTAAACTACCAGCATATTTATCTTTGATGACTTTATATATAGTAGGAAATGTACAATGTATAACTACTGTTGCTTTCATACATGAAATATATCAGTACATTCTTAGAACATTTATCTTTATATTTGTACGCCTTTAGCAAGTACGTTCCATGACAAGTATGTCTCACATTTAATGGATTGTAATATGTATCATCTGAAATTTAACATTAACAGTCCATCGATTTTTTTGATTTTTTTTTGGGAACAGTACTGAAGTACCTACATAATATAACTCTGAATAAGATTTAATTACAACATTTATCATCAACATTAATTTACTGATTAAAGTTTATAAATGTTAAAGATGTTATAGATGATCCCATGGGTTATCCAGACGTTGAGCAAATGTGCATACACAAGTAAACATGACTATATATATACAATTGCATTGTTTCATAATGATGTTGAGGAAGACTCTGTCGCGGACGATGACAGCCATATTGGATTTCAGGTTCAAGGTCAAATTAAAATCAACCTGAGACGCTAAGTAAATGCAGATGAGACTAAGGCATTCTACTCTTGTCAAACATTACTTTCGAAATCTGAAAAAACAAACATACAGCGTTGATGGTATAATTATTTACCTTCAAACAAGCAAATATATTACATTTAAAAGTGGCCGAAAGATACCAGAAGGACAGTCAAACTCATAGATCGAAAACAAACTGGCAATGCCATGGACAAAAAAGGAAAAAGACAAAAAGACACATAATAGTACACAAGACACAACATAGAAAAATAAAGATTAGGCAACACGAACCCCACCAAAAAGGGGGGGGGTGATCTCAGGGGTTCTGGAAGGTTAACCAGATCCTGTTCTACTGTTATGTATATGTATGTGTTTTGTAGTTAAGTCGTGAGAGTTGTGTCCCTTTGTATGATGATGATGCAGATTTGTCATGTGATGTTATCTGTCTCTTAGAAATAAACGTGCTATGGAAATAGATGTGTTGTTGTTGTTCCTCAAAGCATATATAACTTTAGCGGCATGGGGAGGCAAGTATATGTCCCCCATGTACGTAATACTACACATGGCCTCCGTCATAATGCTCATAGTATTACAAACACGGTAAATAGTCTAATTCGGTAGAGGATTGTAGTTAACATGATAAACATATTATCTGTAAAACAGTTATTCCATAACGGTCAACCAACGCATGATGGCGTCCGTTAACATATTGATGACACCCTGAAACTTTCAAAAATTGTTCAAAGCGGCATAACCCAACATTTTCATTCGTAAATAGTTATTCATCTCACTCCGGAACATAAATGAAGAAAAATAAGAATGAAAATTTTACTCTATTTAATTAGATTATAAGAATTACTGACCACCACGGTAAAGCCAATAGTGGCTTGAGGGGGTGTCAAACACCTGGCAATCAGCCAATCATGTAAAGATTATATAGTGTCATATTCATTCTAATATACAGAATGTTCCATTACAAATTTTGAGACACCAGATGCGCATTTCGACAAATTAATCCTCTAAAAATTCATTTAGAAGTTGGAGTCGATAAATGAATTAGAGACAAATAACGTGTATTTGATTTTAGGCTTTCGATCTTTAAGATCCCATTAAAGCTCTTCATATATATGACGAAGCTGTCAAATGTGCTGCCTTGAAAATCACATGTAACAATTATAACAACTCACCTTGTTCATCGTTATAGTTATATCGAAACTGGTTTATTTTAGTCTGAAAATATGCAAATATTCTCTGACTTGGTGAAAACTGTTTTACTCGCTGCCTACATAAAGGGCACTTTGTCTGACTTTTTAAAGATTCTGTCATACACTTTTGATGGAATGCTGAAAGATGAGACATACGTTTCGACTCCATTGTTTTAGTTCATGAAATGTTTTTTCATAGATTTTCTTTTATCTCAACTATTTACTAATCATATATTTAAAACTATATATTTCAAATCATAGTATCAAATAAAAAATGCCATAAAGAAAATATAATCAAATTTTTAATATAACGGCTTAACTGGAAGTATAGATCTTATACAACGAAGACGTCATTTATTTTAGTAAGGACTCATTTGGTGAATCTTAAAATCTTTAGAGAAAAATTATACCTTACAGTATTTTGATCCCTGTTGTACTGTAAAACACAACATTTTAACACAATTAAACAAATTAAAATAGCATGTAAAAATAAAGAAACCATACTTTGCACAGATAAATGTTAAAATCAAATAATCAAGCAAATTAAAATCCACTTACTATGGTTACAATGAAGTTTAACAATTTGGCCCATTCTGGAATCTTTCGTATCTAGACAGACTCCGCAATCAGAACCTAGAAAATAAAGATATCACTGTTTCAAAATATTAAATTAAATTATGGTGAATTCGTGTTTATATATTCAAGTATGATTATCAATTAAAAGATTGTCTAATAAATATAATTCTAAAACTCCTATCGGTTACCCTGGTTTAGAATTTGGTCTCCAGTCTGTTAGATACGACAACCCAACAAGAGATATCTGTATAACCCTGTGGTATGTACGTTTTTATTCCCCGAGGGTATCACCAGCCCAGCAGTCCGCACTTCTATGTTGACATGAATTATCATTGATATGGTCATAATTATAAATTAACTGTTTACAAAACTTTGAATTTTTGAAATATTAAATCTTTTCCACCTCAGGAATGGATTACATTAGCTGTATTTGGCAAAACTTTTAGGAATTTTTTGTCCTCAACGTTCTTCAACTTCATACTTTATTTGACCTTATTTACTTTTTTTTTTATTCGATCTTCACTTATGAGTGAGTCTTTTTTAGTGCTAATACAAAATTTTAATCCGGTTATCTATGATGAGTTTGTGTATAAGTACGCATTGGATCGAAATTGAACTTTTATTTGAATCGTGAAATGAGAAAGTACACTCTCTATACGTTAAAGAACACATGTAACAGCTCTTTCAGGGGTTTGGACGTTGCCAATTGTAAAGGACATAATTTATTTATAATAACTTGTCCTCATTTTCAAATAGCAGTTTAGATATTTCGACCTTTATATTGATCACCACCCTATGTTGAAGCTTACTATAAGAAGTTTTTTTCTAATTTGTTCTCGATACAAATATGCATGAAATGTTATTTACTCTTGTTTGGTGAAAAAAAATACTCTTACATCAATGTTTCTTCAATATGGATACGATACACATCCTATGAAAATAACGTTGGTTCCTAGGTTTGTTGGTCACTATTTCCCAAAATATGGACATAAAAACATATACTAGGATAATTTTCAATATAAAGTCGAACATCATGACAGTATCGTGATCATTAATACAATTTACCGAAAACTTGTTGAATTTGTGTGTTTAACAGGTATTTTAAATATTATTTACTCAACCTAAATTCTATGGAAGATTTTGACTTATATTGACCTCTCGTGAAATTATCCCTTCACGTGATTAGTTGCATTATGTTTGAATTTTATATCTATGATTTATAACTTAAAAGTATGTGCTTTTCTTTTCATATAACTTTTATCATAAGACCAAAGAAGTAAATAGGGAACTAGAATAAAAAAACTTCGGAATTATGAGCTGTCTTTGAAAGATAAACAAAATTTTAAAATTGATAAATTACACATATTCAATGCCAACTTTAAAAATTAAAGTCCAAAATTCAATTAAACGAGATATAAGCAAATACTTTTTGCAACTGTAAAATTGGGTTACTTAAATTAAAGACTAGGGTCAATTACCCCTAAAAACAATATATATGTTGGAGTATCTTCGAAAATGTAACAAAATTAAGAATATCTTACAATGCTTCAAAACAGTAATTTAAATATTGGACACAATTAGGGCATTGTTAAACATATCTAAACTCATTTAGAAATTAGCTCAGAGCCTATTTATTATCATTCGGATACCAACATTTATTAGTCGATGCAAAATCTAAAACAAAACATGAACAGCTTGAAACTTTTTTTTTATAATGATACTAGTATAAAGTAAAATCACCAAAATACTGAACTTCCAGGAAAATTCAAAACAGAAAGTCACTAATCAAATGGCAAAATCAAATCAAAAAACATATTAAACGAATGGACAACAACTGTCATATTCCTATAGTATCGGAATATATATATAAGTGTTGCACACTACTTTATGTGTATTAGTATGACTTCTTCATATTCAAATTTCAAAAGTATAAATGTGACGTCTGCTAGGTTGTAACCAATTCTTCCTTGTATCACACATTGTTAAATACATTTTAAATGTAAACTAACAACATTTTAATGGTTTTTTTACACATTTGAACCATTAATCTTTTTGTAATTACATCAGAAAACTTTACGTACACTAACACTATATTAATCCATCATAAGTTTTTCTTGGTACAATAGAAATAACGTTAACATCGGTCATTCACATTTAATTTAACAGTGTAAAAAAAATAATGTAGTACTAGTATTTGATCCTTCAACTAGGCTAGATCCGAGCTTGCACTTCTGTAAACAAAACAACAATGCAGTTTCGCATAGGAATTTCTGTTACGACCGAAGCTGTGCCACTTTTACAAAGTATTGGAAAAATTATATCTTTGAATGGGAATTTAATATGCATTACTATTTTTTGTAAAAGTCAAAACATAAAGTTATATGGCATATTTTCAACATGTATCTGCCTGGAGCTTCCACGTACTCAAACGTATGCTAACATTCTGTACTCCTCTTCCATTTACGTTGAGTCTTCCCAAAATTTATTTGACCTCTATCCAACTATATTTATACTGGGAAACTTCAAAAGATGTGTCTATAAGATGAATCATTGAGATTGTTTCTCGAAACAAGTAGGTACACGAAACAGTTTAAAGGGGCACAAGCTACGAGATATATAAAAAATCAAAAGTATGATTTTTTTTTGTTCAATCATTAATGAAAGTGAAATAGTGAAATAATAATTTGCTTTTATCAGCTAAAATGGTTCAATTTTGTCAAATTAAGCTAATAAACATTGATAATGAATTATTCACTTGCAAGTGAATAATTCGACCTCATTAAATCCGTATTCATGTGAACTCAAATTTAACCCCGTAGAAAGAGATAGAATAACGCATGTATTGTGTACGGGTATTTAAAGGAAAAGAATGTCAACATTGAAAGTGAAACTAGGTAAATAATTTGATTAACTGATGCGATCCACACACAATCATTCTTATAAAGGTTAAACGACGATAAACATAATTTTTTAATCTACAATACAAAATTTAATGTACCTATAAAAATACAGTTTCACGAGTTGCTTAATCTATTCATATCTATGTTTATGTTTACATCGCTTATATGGTCATAGAAGGTCAACTCGATAGTTAATTAGATGGCGTCTTAGCTAAAATTCATACGAAACGAAGCTACATCTTATTGAGACCATGTCCTGTAAATTGTTTATTTTATACTTTTGAAAGTTTGAAAAAATGTTTAACATTGTTATAAATAAAATATGAGAATTTGAGTCAAATCGGTGAACATTAATTTGGCAGTTAGTGCCCCTTTAATGTGTATGAATATTATACCATTTTGAAATTCTGCTATTATATAGCATGACCTAAACTTATTATTAACTCATATCTAAAAGTAACTTTTGATATGTTATCAACTATCAGATTGAATTTATTACATGACAAAACTTGCAGCCTTTTAAATATGATGTGAGTTTGTCTGGCGTTTTGGGTTTTTTTTTAGAGCAAGTGTATCGGCAGTTATGTACAAATTGTCGACATTACATTTCATTTATTTGAAATTGATTGATGGCCATGAACTTTATGGATGAATTAAATCTTGTGCCTTACTAATAGTGGTCTGTTTTGTGGTCCGAAGCCAAATTTTCGTGCTTGAATTCAAAAACAACCCAGTTCTTGTAACCAACCAAATCAATTTTAAGTTTAAAAGCTTATCAAAATAACTTAAAAAAGCAACAGTAGTATACCGCTATTCGAAATTCATAAATCGATTGAGAAAAAAAAACAAATCCATGTTACAAACCAAGACTGAGGGAAGCACATCAAATACAAGGAGAGAACAACGACACAACAGAAACACAACACCAAACTACAACACACACAGAAACGAACTATAATATTAAAATTGCCATTTTCCCGACTTGGTACTGGACATTTTAAGAAAAAATAAGCAGGTGATCCGGGAGGATAATCAGTTCATGTTCCATGGGAGTCAATAGTCGTGTTGCTTGTGATAAGACAATCGGTTGATGTGCCACATTGGTATCATAAACGATAAAAGGTGAACGCATGTGCTGCTATAACAAGTGGGACATATTCATGGTCATCTCACATATATTTCAGTACAACCAACTACACCATGATGGCGTGTGTAAATATTTTAACAACGACTTCAACCTTGAAGTACTAAACTTATTCATTTTTCATAAATATATAAATGTTTGTTTTAAAAACCGCATACAAACTGAGGTAAAATAAAATTAGCGGTACCAATTTTGCGAACCATTACACAGAAAAACTACGGATTAAGCAACCCAAACCTACCCAAAAACGGAACGAACTCATGTGTTCTGGATTGATTTACCATTCCTGCTCCACATGCTGCACCTGTTGTGTTGCTCAAACAAGTGAGTATCGTTTGATTATGTCACACGAGAAGATGATGATGGGTTTGTGGTAACAACAAATGCAAATGTGTATTCCTGCGTAACAATGGCGTTCACATTCTAAAATTTTAACGGGATTTTGTTCATTAATCTCTTGTTAACCTCACCCCCCCCCCCCCCCCCCCCCCAAAAAAAAGGAAAAAAATGCGTGACAGTATGTATGTTATTGTACATATTTAAACTGAACTTTTTAAAGTATATTTAGAAAATCGTTCAAGGTAATTAAATGGTAAACATAAACAATGCACATGTATACATTTGCTTTCGAATTGGGTTCTTTGAATGCATTCCAAAGTTAGAATGTTGCTCTATTATTAAGCGTTTCGGCATTCTATTGTTGTTGAATTAAGAGTTGTTTACGATGTAACGCAGTCTATTAATAATGAATATGTGGACTTAATGTCTATGAGATAGAAACAATAAGAATGTAATTTTTTGTTTAATGTGTGAAAGACTTATATATGACTGAGCTGCAATACTTGTGGTTTGTGGTTTTAAAGCCCCATTTAAATTCAGTACACGAAAATAGGTGGATATCTTGAATGTATATGCGAACATTTTTGAAGTTTGAGAACCTGCGTTTAATCAAAGCGCGAAAGCGCTGTAAAGGCAGTTAATTACAGGTTGTGTGTATTTCTAGTCCAGATATATCATTATCTTCCATATTACAGAGGTGGTTTGTAGTATTTAAGATTAAGAGTTCTCTTGTACCTAGTTCACCTATAGTCACCCATAGTCTACTGTTTCAGTATATTTTCTGTACCTTGCCATGAAATGCATTTTTAAGACATAAAAGAACTTTTCCTTATTAACATAAGTAGACTATTTTTAATTATTGATTATATACGCATATTCAATGACTCCCATCCTATGAAAAGTAGTTCACAAAGATTGACTAGTCACCGTACTGTGTGTATTGCAAGAACATCAAGTAACATAATGGTAAATGTACATAGTAACATGTCAACTCTTTTGATGATCACATTTTTTCTAACTCCAAGCAAAATTATTTTTCAGTATAAACATGATAAAGTAATTTACTGGTATGAATGAAAGAGGAGTTTTTAATTAAGAAAACAATGACATCTGGTGGTCATTTATAATAGCTGTTTCATTAGCATTTTTAACCACTTCCCATATTTGCCATTAAGACAATCATGACAATAGAAGAAAATGATGCAACGCCAATCTAATACAAATTTATTTATATAAAGATAAAATTTAGTATACGACTCTTAACAGGTACAAATCCAAGAGCTGATAGCTCTGATGTGGAAGAAGGTGAATAAAAGGTAACTTGAATTACCATAAAAGAAGCCCCACTAACACAGGCTGCTTTGTTCCATTATCGTTATGATGTATTTTTTATCTTCAAACAAGAATGTGTCATAAGTACATTGATTTCCCATCCGTACAATCATTTTTTATGTTCAGTGGACTGTGAAAATTAGGTAAAATCTTTAATTTGGCAGTAAAATTAGAAAGATCATATCATAAGGAACACATGTGTACTAAGTTTTAAGTTGATTGGATTTCAACTTCATAAAAAAAACTACTTCGACCATAAACTTTAACCTGAAGCAGGACGGACGAACAGACAAGAAAACATAATGCCCATAAATGGGACATAAATATAGTAAGACTTGTTACATAGATACCCGCCAACTTTTGAAAGTTCCCATGTTTGGTTTTTAGTGCGCAACAACAATTTTAAACATTACAATTTTTAGCTAAGTATTTTGCACGATCTGGATTGTCTCCAAATGAGGGGTAACCCTCATTGGAAGAACATTACAACCAACTGTAAAAAATTAGCACCTTTATATTCATATTATTTGATGAAACGTTTCCCCAAGAACTATGCATCTATTAAGTATTAAATGGTCAAAAATTTAAACATGTCAAAAGAATTTTGTGATGTTTCTTAACTTATATATAATCTTCTTTATTAATTTGACCCCTTATTTACAAAAGTTGTTCCAAATATAATGAATTTTCCCACTTTTGAGTTAAAAATCTTTAAAATTTTCTTTCTTTTTTTTCAACATTAAAATGACCCCTTGTTTTAGGCACAGTCCCTGAATTTAAGGGACACCACTCATAATGGGGGGGGCACAACCTGTTTGTTGGTCTTTGTGAGAAAAAAATAGTACATTGTCCTTTAAATGATTTAATAGCATATAAAAATATAATATGTTACAACAAATATTATGTCAATAAATTACTATTTATTATCTTTATGGTAGTACAGTCATGACAGTAGACTCCGGCCAATCGGATACCCAAAATGTCAGCTAAAAATATCCGATTACCCGAGACGATGAATGTATATTCATTGAATATTCTACAATACTAAGTAGATCTTAATATGTAAAAGGGCTGGAGGATTTGATGGAGTGATTTTTATCAGTTACATCACCACGATGTTTGCGTAAAAAATTATCAGCTGATTATGTAAGGATTAAATTTGTTTGCATTTGCAGTTTTTAAATCCTATATTTATTAAAATAAATCAAATGTCCTGAAATATTTATGTGAATTAATATCTTCCCTCCATAGTTTGTCTTTACTTGTTTAGTATAAAACAAATTAATATCCATTTTTACTTTTCACACAGGTAAACTAATTTGGCTATAAATAGATCAAAGCATGTCTGTGTAGAATCTCTAATCTAAAATCGTAATTGTTATAATTTTATTTCTTTAAATAATCAAATTTAAATTTATGAAAATAATCATGATTGATAAAATAGTATTGCATAAAGTTTACGTTTTCGGAAGACTATTTATGTTTAGGTCATAGTTCTAGAGGCTTCTTCACAAATATGTAAACAAACCAATATGGCCGCCACACGTGATTAGGTGTAAAGGTGTAAAGATCCAGAGAAGAAGAAGATTACCTTTGCACACGTGAACAAAATATTTCTGACAAAAGTCATATTTCTCTTGTCAAAAGGGATTTATATTTATATTGCAATAAATTATTCAGAAGGAGGTAAATTCAGTTTAGATTATATTTCTTATTCTATGAGCATATAGAGTTTAATCAAAATTCTCCCAACATCAAAGTAGAACGTACTGCTCTTTTCAACTGAGTCATATACACAGGCACGCGTAGATTGACTGGTACCCGATCGTAATGTAACACATATATCAAATAGCTAATGCCCGGAACGTAGTAGCGGGAACCAGGATAATACGTAGACAACATACATAACTAACGAAATTGAAAATGCTTACAGTTTCTCGTTCATAAACCGAATTCCGCTTTGAATTATAGAAATGCAATATTAATCATGTTCAGTCGACCTTTCATTGTTATATCAACGTTTGAACTGATTAAAAAAATCTTTAGATGTCAGATAACACTCGAAATTGACCCGACCTCTTTCCACACGGAATACAAATAATGATAGTTTGTAATCAGGTTGACTGCTTATAATGCAAAATACACATTAATAACAAGTTTTTTAAAACGAACAATACACACTGATCGTTTCTTTATTTCCCAATGTAAATGAAAGAAACAAAAACCATATCATACCATAAAAAGGAGAGGAGAAAATTGAACATTTCCGGATCTACTTCTGGCCAAATGACCCCCTACATAGATTTGTTGGACGTTGCGTATGAAAAGATGTACCTCATTACTTGAAAGTCATGCCTTAAAGCACTGCCTTTAAAAACTGTAAATATAGTCGAATAGACAGAAGAGGTATCCTATTTTTTCACCGTCAGGTTGAGTGCCCACACATTCGCCATAGATTGACAAGAATTTCTTGCTGGACATCTCAATGTTACTATTGGTTTTTTTTTTTTTACAAATGACAAGAAATAGTATTAACAACACTTTCTACAGCAAAATGTAAATAGAAAACACTTCACTCGTTTATTTTTATACATTATGCATATTTTAAATTATCACTTGTTCTACTGATTAATAGCTTTTAATATTGTCAGTTTTATGTATGGCCTTCCCCTTTTTGAATTTACCTTGGAGTTGCTATATTTATTTGATACCTTCCTGACTCTTAAACAATATCACTCCTACCTTTTTACTGTTCTGTTTATGTCTTCTATTACATCGACAACAAACAGCAATGACGATAGCTATCACTAGAGACAGGATTATAACCACTGTGGCCACAATATCACCGACCTTGAACTCGGTATCATTCATTCTGTAAACATAAAACAATACCTTTCACAAGGGACAGGATTATAACCACTGTGGCAACAATATCACCGACCTTGAACTCTGGGTCATTCATTCTGTAAACATAAAACAATAGCTATAACTAGGGACAGGATTATAACCACTGTGGCAACAATATCACCGACCTTTAAATCTGTGTCATTCATTCTGTAAATACAAATCAATAGCTATCACTAAGGACATAGAGGTTAACGTAACTAGTGGAGTCTTGTTACCTACAAATTCAAGTGATAATATACTAGTACCAATACTGGTGCATTTTTAATCTATATAAATAATTTCTCATAAAGAAAAAATGGCACACTATATGTCAGAGTTCTTTGTCAACCTAATTAGAGGGAGGACCTTTCTCGGGACTCCGTGATCAGGTATTTTGTAAGCTCGGGATTTCGGGATTGATTCTTTCGGGATCCGGGAATCCTTTTTTAGAATTTCGGGATGTCGGGATTTATTTTTAAATTGGGGACCTCGGGAATTCATGTTTTTAATTCCGGGATTTCGGGATCAGAACCCTTCCGACCCCCCTTCTTAATACTATGCCTATGCCGATTACTGCAAAATGGACAATTTACGTACTTACAACAAAATTCTAAAATGCAAAATGACATATTGCTTATTTATAAGCACTATAGAGAAACTTAAAGGTATTATCTTCACTAAACAAAGCAAAATCGTCTTCACGGTTGCATTTGAATTTAAGTTTAATATTATCTTCATATCAAATGCAGATCCATAGATTTCACCGTATGTAGAAAACAACCACACAAGCAAAACTTGTATACGAATAATTTGTTTGTAATATGTCTGAAAACAACAGCATATTATAATGTTACTATTTACACCAATATTGATTATCAAAACTTCTAATGACAACACTTTTTAAGCGTATGTTAAAAAAGGCGCAAAACAATTTCGCTAAATCATATAAAGCATGACTATGAAATCATTTGGGCAACAAAAAAAGCTCTCAAGTTCACAGTGCCTTCCTTATTTTCCCACTTTTCATATAACTAAAAACTAAAAATACGATCACCATCTGCAAACCATGCTATTTTGAACAGTAGCTTTTAATTCAGACCCATAATCAATTGCCGAGAACAATCGATTGCATTGCACCGATTTTAACTTTGATTCATTTTTAACTTTGAGGTACTGTTACTTGACCAAGCATTGGCGCTGAGAGCATCTACTACTCATAAACAAGAGTGTATGTAGAATATTGCAAGGCAATGCGATGTTAGATATGGTCAAGAGGTTTAACCAAGTCATAGAAAGACCATGGCTTGCAATAAATTGGCCATGTTTTGTTTTCGGGAGAACACCTTGAGGTTGTATAGCTAGCAGTGGACATTCGAGCTGCCCGAAAAAAAAAAGAAGAAAAGGGAAGGGTGTTGCAGACCTGGAGATATAAAAGTAGTCTAACTGGTTGAGTTAAGTAACAGCAATTAGTTATAATGCTGTCTGTAGAACCCGAGATTGAGGGATCGAATACAGATTGAACCAGCAATGGATTTCCTTTAATAACTATAGCCTTTTTGTGTTCTTTTTTTTTTATCTACCTTAACCTAGCTGTTTTATACCTGCACGTCATGCATGCATTTGCTGTTCAGTTCTGTTAGGACTCCTATTGATCAAAATACCACTTCCATCTAATGTGGGGATAAGGAAGCAAACGAAATAGGTATATAAAACATGCTAAAAACTTGTAAATTACCTGTGCATGGGAAGATTAGCCTTAATTCTTACATTAGACTTAGTTGACTTAAGTCGACTTTCCATTCAACAGAAATTATCATACTTTAAGCTCAAACGCACATCTCCCATTCGATAACCTTCAGTTAATCCTTTCTTTAATTTTTTATTTGAAATTTGGCGCGAAAGCGTTGATGAATTTTATGTCAGTTGGCATTAATATTTAGTATGATTGCATTTTAAGATTTGAAAGCATCCATTTCTATTATTTGATCACTGGCTCCCACTAAACCAGGAAACTCGATTTGCGATAAATCGACTATTGCAAATGATGCCATCGAGCTAAAACCTTCAAAACATCTCCTCAATGAAAAAGTATACCTCAAGCATATATTATAATACTAAAATACCAACTTACGTTTTCAGACGCTTTTAAAATTTTCCAATTTGCGTGCAAACATGAGTACTCCTTGCAATTTGAGGCTTTTGTTAAAAATAACAAATTATAATAGTTCAATCCGTCATAAAGAAGACAATTGGAACATTCCCTGTCTAAATAGAAACATTTTTCGACAGAACCACGCGTCGAAGACATGATTATTTTGTATATATGGAAGGTTGGTTATTTTTAGAACAATTATACAGGGTTTTTACCTATGTACCAGGTATTTAATTAGACGAAGCTTTTGTTTGTGTATTGAACACACAACATATGTCGATGACCTAAATAACTAGGATCTATTATGTAAATACTTGTATCACCCAAAAAATCTATTTCCTTATACTCACAAAGTTAAAAGATTCTGAATTTCACGTTTCGTTAAGATATTTGTTTTTTTTGGTTTTTTTTTTCAAATCAATTATATCGACAAAAATGCTGACAATGCGTTCTTTATATTGATCTTTAACTGTGTGTACAAAAAGTACATTGCAGGCTTTAATACGAACGTGTATATATGAATTTAAGCATTTCAAGACACCAATCAGCAAAATATTGCCAAACAAATTATATATTGCCCGAGAATTTACCATCGCTTGGTGTCCGTTGTTCGTCATCTTTAAATGGTATTTCTTTTTTTATGTACTTTCCTCATCAACTAACTTTTTCATGAGTGATGTATGGAAACTCGTTACAAAGATTGATCACTAAAGCACTGATGGATAACATACAAAATGATGCCACTTAACTTTGCAAAAACAAGTTTTTCATCTTATTTTTATCTAATTTATAAGAATTATGAGTTCGAAATTTGACTTATAGAATAATGTACTTTTAAATGATCGATTGCAAGCCGGCTAAAAAAAGAAAGACCTCATTTTGACGGACGTTCTGCATGTAAATGAAGTCAACCCTGCTGTTTTCTTTTCCCATGCTATACATCTTCAATGATCTTGTGGTAGCGTGTACGCCACGAATGCGGGAGGGCACGGTGTAAAATCCTGGCCAAGACTAAGTCAAGATTTAAAGAATGGTATTTGCTGTGTTTTTTTTTTTTTTTCGGTCAGGATACGGAATTGAGGAGTTTAAGCTAAGACTGGTCGAGGTCGGCTTCGAGTCAGAATAGCGTGTCCGCATAGTCTTCATGTGAACTGTTACCTGGTTAATTAGCGCGTTTAAAATCTTGCTCAACCTGTCGGTCTAGTACATTTGTACAAACACGGTTAATATTTATATTAACTTAATAGCATGTTATTGTCATATATGTGCATTTAATGTGCCGCTGGACATTAAACAGCCATCCATCACCATCACCTTTTCCGACAGAAAGCATTTATATAATTTCATAACTTCTGCATATCGTTTCGACCTATGTCACATTATGTGGACTGTTTTACTTTTAATATGAACAACTTTTATGTACTATATATATGAGAAATATAAACGTTACCCTATAACATTTCTAAAAATATGATGTTTTAATTTCAAAGTAAGTCTGTTATCTTAATTGTCGGAAAGAGATGTGTTGTTTTTAACCTTCTTAATCCTTCTAGAATGATGTGGAGCCCATTGGGGTCTCCTACAGATTAAGAGTTGTATTTTTTCATAGTCATGCGCTGGAGATGTAAATTCCATTGCATTAGATCTAAAGTCAATCGCTCTAGATGTAAAATCTAGCGCTGTAGATTTGAAGTCCAGTGAAGAAGATGCAAATCCTACCGGTGCAAATGTTATGTCTAGCGCTGTAGTTCTAAAGATATTAAGTCCAATGCGGTAGATATAAATCTCAAGCAATAAACACTGCATTTGAATTTGCATCTAGAGCGCTGGACTTTATATCTACAGCGACGGTCTTCACATCTCCAGCACTGGACATTGAGTCTAAAGCGCTTGTTTATTTTTTATCTTCGTTCAGTGCTAGACTACTGTTTACCTGTTTGAGACCAAGAGGGATCGTAATACTCGAATAACAATATCCATCAAAATAATTTATAAACTAGTAATCCTGTGTTAGGATGCTAATACAAAAGTCGCAAAACGGATCCATAATCATTGTTCTGCGGTATCCACAATGCCAGTTAACATTTGTATAAAGTTTCTTTAAATTTGAAGAATTTTCAATATTTTTACATTTTAGCAGTTTCCATGGTAACGGCGTTCATTTTGAAATTCCAAGGTCAAATTCATAAAATTTGAAGCATTTGAATTTTTCCAAATTTTTGCAGTTTCCATGGTATAAACGGTCAAGTCAACCACATGTATCGATAATGAAAGTTTTTAGCGACCTTGAATGGCTATACAGCTGTCGCACGTATCAATATAATATCTTTTTGCTTAAGAGACCACATTTATGAAGCAAAAACCTGCGTTATAAGGCCATTGACTGTTGCTCCCTCTGTGGTGCGAATTCCATTTGTATAATGAGAATACTTTTATGCTCCCGTTTTAATAAAACAGGAATCACTGAATTTAAAAATAAATGGCATTTATTATCAATTATGATAATATAAATTATTTGATCTTTGTTTTGAATGCTTATATAGAAAGGATTTACATGTATGGTAGGAAATTGTTTTTGTCACCGAAATGCGAGGACGTTTTTTTAATACTTTCAAATGTTGTCACGTGTTTTGACTGTGCAAAACCCTCATAGGTAGTCAATGTCAAGGTCGTTATAAACCACCCTCGTCGACGTGTTTTTATTTTCTTTTAAATTAAATAAAATGCTATCACTTCAGTGCAGAAACGTCATTTGTGTTGTGTTAGTATGACATTTTAAATGTACCTAGTAGTCATGCAGTGATTCGTGACGGTCACTGACATGATTTCTTTATCATGTTTATAGTAACATACATTTGTTAAAGTCATAAGAAACCTCAAATTAAAAAAAAAATAATGCATATGTTTTTTATAACTCAATGGATAGTTTACATTATAAAACTTATGTACATATACTTTTTTCTGAAGAAAATTCTTTAATTTATTCATATTTAGAAGAAGTTTACTTTATTTTAGTTGCTTCCTTCCAGAAAGCAATTCCCCCGACATATTTTCCGTATGCAAAGTGACCTCAGTGTGACCCATCTCGTAAAAATCCGGTGATCGCAATACGCATGGATGTCCTTAAAATAAACTATTATCTGAATTTACATGTTAAACACGTGCTCAATTTCCATACTTTTTTGTTGTTTTGTTGTTGATTGTTGACAAACAGGTGACAATCGTAAAACTTCGGCTTCAAAACACGAACTTTAATTACCTGTCATATTTTCACAACACTGACCGATTGAAAAAAAAAAAATTGACGATTATACGAAATTTATGCTTTGTTGTTGATTGTTGACAAACAGGTGACAATCGTAAAACTTCGGCTTCAAAACACGAACTTTAATTACCTGTCATATTTTCACAACACTGACCGATTGAAAAAAAAAAATTGACGATTATACGAAATTTATGCGAAAAAAAATGAGAAATTCTTGAACAGAGGACTAAGTTTATGATGTTTGTATGCATTGGTTCAAGAATTAGAAGAACATTATTTTTCACCGTTCACTCGTTTCTTATGACTTTAAATTTTCCCGTAATAGATTTAAAAATTATTAAGAAATTAAGTTTCTTACTCCCTTAGGCAACGTGAACACTAGATCGTATTTTTTATTTATCGTGGCTTTTATTTTTAGTGCATTTTGAGAAAAAAAGTATAGTTTGATTAGTTACTCATTCTTGCTATCAAAGTCCTGGTTTTGAGCATTCCTGGGATGGTAAATCCAAAATGAATCAAGATTTTTTATTTTGACTTTTTTCTTTATTAAAATACGATAGATTATGATTGATTGGTTGTTGTTGGTTTCTTAACGTCATGTGGTAAATATGTCATGCATAATACTCGGGACGATAACAAATTAACAATAACTACAATCGATGAATTATCTCCCTTATTTATAACGCCAATTGGAATTATCTCCCTTATACCACTGACCTAATATTTTTTTAAGTTGCTTGATAGTCCTAATATTTTTAATTTTTCACAGTTTTAGAATAAATATCTAAAATACATTTGATTGGTATTGTCCTAATATTGAATTTGAATATGTAATATAGAAAAATCAGGATAATTTCGTTACACAGTGTTTAATAGTCCTGGTCCGAGACCACAATTAATTCGTTGTGTATTTCTTTTAGAACATAAATGAAAATTTAAAAAATCCCACCTGCGTTTTCTCAATGAAATGTTTACAGTGTGTTGTTCGACTTTTGGGACAAATTATATCAAAATTATAGAAAACTTCATCGACTCTAACTCAAAATGTGGACAATTTTATGTTTAGGGCGTCTTGAAATCTTTTGACAGCTTCCAAAGTGCTAATTTGTAACCTTTTCCAGCTGGACCAAATCACTACTTTCCTTTAAAATTCTGAACCGAACTTTTTTTACAGTGTAATTTCACCCCCCCCCCCCCCCCTACTTACAACTTGAGGCATAAAACATGGAGGAATAAATTTGGAAGGGGTATAAAAAATATTGGCAAGTAACCCATTGTCAACACTAGGAACTATATTTGTGGACAGCCAAAAGACGACAATTCTGGTCTCGGACCTCCTAATACAGAATTTATCGGTCAATAACATTCATATCGGGTTTGGCTTCGCCTCACCGGATATGAATTTTTTATTGGCCGATAAATTCTCTTTAAGCCAATAATCAGTTATACAAATGTCATATAGTCTTACTTTTTAAATTTTATTGAATTTTGATAAGATTACCACCCCCCCCCCTCCCCCCCCATCACTTTTCCAAGTAATTTATTTTATGAAAATGATTTTTATGCCCCACCTACGATAGTAGAGGGGCATTATGTTTTCTGGTCTGTGCCTCCGTTCGTCCATCCGTCCGTATGTGCCTCCGTTCGTCCGTCCGTCCGTCTGTGCCTCCGTTCGTCCGTCCGCTTCAGGTTAAAGTTTTTGGTCAAGGTAGTTTTTGAAGAAGTTGAAGTCCAATCAACTTGAAACTTAGTACACATGTTCCTTATGATATGATCTTTCTAATTTTAATTCCAAATTAAAGTTTTGACCCCAATTTCACGGTCCACTGAACATAGAAAATGATAGTGCGAGTGGGGCATTCGTGTACTATGGACACATTCTTGTTGGTTATATTTTCTTCGATATATTTGTTCATTTGTTTTTAATATCTTACTATTTTAATCCATATCAACTTGATACTCCTCTGTCATTATATATGGTTTTTAACGCTTTTGACTACGTAAATGTGTCAGAAATTGTAAAGTTTGCTTCGATAAGAAGGTAAGCGTCTTTAAAAGGGTCAGTCTCATCATTAAAAAGAAAGAAAGATGAGTTTATCTTTTACCTACCTACCAGACACTTCTATGAATAACATTGGTTAGAAGCGAACACAGAAGCAGTAAGTTGATATTCAACGATTGACAAGAATATATCCAATGTTCTATAATTATTAGTAGTCCAAATACTTTAAAAAATCCATATGTAAGTAAACAGAAAAGTACATACACAATAGATATACTACAAGTCTAAATAATTCAGTCGTACGGCAGGTTTGTACGGCATAGATTTAAAATATATTTAGTAATTTTACTTTCAGTTGCATTTTAAGGAAAGGATGGAGTTCCAATGTAACGATTAGGAGGGGCACTTGAAATAAGTCTACGCATTTACCATATAAATAGCTGAAGTCTAGCCCAGCACAGCCCAGCTTGTTCCTAAGTGCTCCCACAAAAAAAATGATAAATATTTATATATATGAATTGAAAGTAAATGATTCTTTTACAAATTTATAACTGTTTATAGATGGTTCTTTAAATTTTCTCTTAGATTCAACTGTTTAATTGTTATGTCGAAGTATTTGTATATAAAATGTAAGGCACTGTACCTTGGTTTCTGTTTTTCCTGGCATTTACATAAGTTCTGAATAAGTTTAACGTTACCTTTTGACGCTATCGTTTAAAGTAAACATAATTTTAACAGGCATAAATTAAACTTATATCATGATTATAAACAGTAACAAAAGCATACGAGATATCATTGTGTAAACCACTTATAAACTGTTACGCTTCACATTCTATGGGGTGTAGATATATGCATCATGGACCTAAGTTAGAATAAAAAATAAAATTAATTCAGCTATCATAGAGACAAATTTCATACTATACTTTATAACAAAATATTCAAATTAAATTTTCTAAAAATAAATACTGAGGTTGTGAGTCCGTCACCAGTTATGTTACAGGTGCGTTCGACTTCTTTCTTAATTGACTAGGATTGCTAGATTTCTTACCGTAGATCGGTGGTTCTATACGACTTCTTGCATTAGTAAAAACCAATATGCAATAAGAAACAATACAACATATGAACACACTGTAATAAATCAGTTGAAAAGGGCTGAACTCATCAGCTTAAAACAAAACATACTTAAAACCAGTAACATTAACAAAAACAGTGACCGGACGTGACATGGCAGGGTATTAATACATCAAACCAACAAAAGACACTCACTATAGATATGCCGTCAGGAACCTGATGTTCTATGGTTGTCGTTTGTTGATGTGGTTCATAAGTGTTTCACGTTTCTTGGGGTTTTTTTTACAGATTAGACCGTTGGTTTTCCTGTTTGAATGGCTTTACACTAATCATTTTTGGGACCTTTTAGGATGCTGTTCTGTGTGATTAAAAGCCAAAGAACCATGTTGAAGGCCGTACTTTGACCTATATTAAATACTTTACTTTTACAAATTGCGACTTGGGTAGATAGTTGTCTCATTGGCAATCATACAACATCTTCTTATATTTATGAGAGCGCTCGAAGTTACTGAAAGCTAATTCAAAGTCAATAACAAAAAAAAGTAAACATCCAACATCCAAGGGATTGAGTGTTAAGACGTCTATAACAGTAAAAAAAAACATGACCTTGTGCAATGCCAAAATTGCAGGAATCGTCAGATTGTAAGAACATGCATGCGCATATGCACAGGTATATAAAAATACTGTCAGTTCTGTTATCATTTACTGATAACAAAATCAATATTTATACCAATAAAAACAATTTTGATAATCAAATATACTAAGTATATTGATATAACGCTAATATTATTTTAGTTTGGTTTTAATTTACAGATTACGAAATTAATATTTATACCAAAAATCGTTTTCCTTAGAGTTTCGTATTTATGCTACTTTGCTTTTAAATATCAGTCATATATTCTAAAAGGTTAAAGAAAGTGTCATTGTTTATCTGACATCAAATGTAACTAGTCATTCAGTGAAGTATTGGGAACAAGTCAGAGTAATTGAGAATTTTGTAATGAATTGTTTTAAAATTTTCGTATTATAATACCTCTCGGTTGAACTGTTTTAATTTTTATTAGAATACATTATATACATAATTGTAAGTCGTGGAGTTTCAATCTGAGTATAATCAACCTCAATATATACTAGTATTATTTTATCATAGAATTTAATTCGGATCTTATATTTTTATAAAGAGATGTTGCAAAAGAAGAAATGTATAATAGCACTTGCTCTACCAAATATTTCTTTCATGACCCAAATAAAACGTATTTTTTCTAGGCAAACGTGACATGGACTATACAAAGAATTAAATAGATGTTCTACTTACAATGATAATCCAATAAAAATAATAAAACTAGTACATAGTACGGATGCCATAACGATGATGTAACCATATATATTTCTGTTCTTCATACTTCCTCGTCTACGATTCTGTATAATTGTATTTGGTGGCATTATAATCAATAAGAAAGTATTTACGCAGTATGAAAAGAATGAAAAGTGTGTATATCATTATAAAAACGTAGACTATAGATACGACTGTGACAGTGCATAAACTTACCGATTTTTCAAATATATCTCTATTTCGTTATGTTTATCCTGTTTAAACTTGTACTCATGAATTAACCACAATTGTCTAAGTTTAATTTCATATACATATTGTAAATAATAGAAATCTTTCTCTATTCGTAGTTTTATTGTCTCCGTGTGTATATAGTTCCTTCAAAATTAAGTATCAAAAGAGGGGCAAATAGATAAAAAATAAACTGACAACAACATGGCTAAAAAAGAAAAACACAAAACAGACAAATATTAGTACTAGTGTACAAGACACTACATAGAAAACTAAAGACTAACCAACACGAACCCCACCAAAAACTGGAGGTGATCTCAGGTGCTCCCGAAGGGTAAGCAGATCCTGCTCCACATGTGGCATCCGTCGTGTTGTTCATGTTATTACAGACCACGTAAATAGTCTAATTCGGTAAGTCATATTCGTAAAAAGGGAACGGGATTGTGTTACGACATAGAAACATATAAAATTTACCAAGGGATCATTTCAACTTCACCATTTGGAACTCTTGGTTTGAAAGCTTCCTTTTGAGTAACAACCCTCTATCAAGGAAATCATGATAGGAAATACAAGCCCGGGAATATCGTATAAATGGGGAGATACTATAGTGTATACATTGTACTACGTATGCAAAGTTGCATTGAACTAGATCCCATTGTTCTTTTTTTTTAATATGAAAACCGCAATAATCTAACATGACTTAAAATTAGAAACGCGGCGAATTGAAATATTTATTTTGTCAAATTCTCAGATTGTTTTTTGTGCAGCAATGTTAATGTATCGTTTTAGTGTAAAATTGTATCTTTAGTATGTGATAAGAAGAGTCGAAATCGCCATTACAGTAAATGTTAACTAAATCCACACACGTACAATCTTACACACACACTTACACATAGATGGGGAATGAGAGTTTACTGATGAAGAAATTGTGTAATGAAACATTGTGGTATCCATTGTGTATTAAATATTTTAAGATAACTTGTCGAGCACTGGAAAAAAAACGCACTCCAAAAAAAATTAAAATCTGAAAGTCCATTATCAAATAGCAAGATTAAAAGCTCAAACACATCAAACCAACAGAAAAAAAACTATCAAATTCCTGACTTGGTAAATGCATTTCCTTTATATGTAGAACATGGTTGATTAAGCCTAGTTTTATAGCTAGCTAAACTTCTCTCTTGTATGACAGTCGCATAACACTCCATTGTATTGATAACAATGAATGAACAAAACAAACAGACAGACATAATAGGTAAAAATATGACAAAGAAACAACGAAAAACAAAATGGCTTTCAGACAAAGAAAATAAACAAAAATGAATAACAATAATACAAAAAACTACCACAGCACAACAACACACTGTCGGGATGCACAAGTACCGATCGCGAGCCACGCCTATAGGACACTACCAAAAATGGACTAAACATTAAAGGTTAATAATTTTCAAAGACAAAAAAAAATAAATAACACTTCATTATAAGATGGACAATGTCAGTACCTATAATCTATTATTCAAGACCATCATGTATTATAAAAAAAAGTCATGTGAAATAACACTTTGAACAACAACTAAAAACAATGTTTTACATTTATACATGAAAAGTGTGTGGTAGGTTTAGATAGATACAATATTTGGGATTTTTTTTCGTTTGAAATACTTCACATTGTGTCATCCACTTACTTTCTCTAATTGTATACATTTATACATTTCTCGATCGGCTGATTTTTTTATCAATTAAACACGTGCTTCTTTTTATCTGAGTTTCTTAATTGGTCGAAATGCAATTGTAACGTCATATTTTCTTGCGTTTCTCTGAATTTGTTATTTCGAAATAGGCGGCCATGCCTTATGACATCATATAATGAAAATACATATTAGAACTCTCGACAGTTAAATTAATCACTCGGCAAGCCTCTTGTTATACATTTGAAATTTTGATTGTTTCAAGTAAGGAAAAATCTATATGTCTGGTTTAATGCGCGCGTGTCTAGCGTATGAAGTTATAAGCCTGATACCTTTGATAACTATTTACAGCACTGGTTCTATGCCACTGCTGGTGGACGTTTCGTCTCCGAGGGTATCAACAGGTCAGGGACGGCACTTCGGTGTTGATATGCATATCAATGATATGGTAATTTTTATAAATTTCTTGTCTACAAAAGTATGATTTTTTCGAAATATTAAGGATTTTCTTATCCCAGGCATATATTACCTTAGCCGTATTTGGCACAACCTTTTGGAATTTTGGGTCCTCAATGCTCCTCAACTTTGTAATTGTTTTGCTTTAAATCTATTAAAACCATGAAAAAAAAAACATATGAAAAAAACAACAATAACTTGGTTAAAGGCGATTGGTTAAACTGAAATCTTTTTTAAGCTACTAAAATCCACAACAAAACCTTCCCTTTAAGTTGTCACCATATTAGTCCTACACAGCACGAATGATGATCACATTAATTAATTAAAATGGTACAATGGCATGGAGTTTTACTTCTCCGTTCTCACATTAATCCTCTCTTACATCCATATTTTATGAACTCTCTTTCACGGCTTCGTACGGAACGAGATTCTAAATCGATCTTCAATTTCTCTTAGGTGACCAGCAATTACATATAGACAACATGAAATAACAAATTTGATCAGTGAAATGTCTGATTTTTTACAACATTATTAGTTTTGGAATATAAGTTATCCCTACGCTTAAACCGGAAATTAAAGGGATAAAAGAATATACCGAACTGGTTGCTTAATCTTCAGGAATGTTGTTGTATACCAGACAAGAAAACATTGGATCTCATCTTTTTTCTTATGAAAAAATCTTCCTCAGCCTTGTACTTTTTCAGTTTTTGTCTACTAGTGAAGCCTTTCGTTTTACAAATGCGTTTGATAGATAAGAGTGTTATAATAAAATTATGGCTTATAATCTTATAAAAAATACTTAAACATTTAATGAATCGTAAGTGATAAGTTTCTTGTGAAAAGTGGCTAGAAAATTATCATGGAAATAAACTTTAAGACATGCTTAAAGTCCTTGTACATTGCTTATGATCATGTATATGTTTAAAGAGAACGGATTTAATGTGCTTATACTGAAAAGTTTGTATTCAAAGAAGAAGTGTTATTATCTTTTTGATCTACCATGTTATATATTTCAATCTATTTGTTTACAACTTTTGATCGTGTTTTGAAAGCTTTAAACTTTATTGCGATGAGCATCATTAAAACGTTTCCGCATACAATGATAGATATAGAATGAATCGTTTAATTTAGACAGCCATTGTCGGAATAAAATTCAAAACGTAAGTAAATCTTTTTTTTATTTAATATCTGTAATAAGACAGTACATTTGTTTCTGAAATGGATGCGAAGAATCATACTACTGTTTTATATTGATTTTTAGTTTTTAACGTCAAGTGACAAATATTTCAGATATGATTTGAGTCAACGAACTGTATTTTTCTAACGACTTACTAATCGATAAATTTCTGCATGTAACTAGTAATAAGATTTTATCATCAATTGTCATAGAAACCAACAAAAAAACGTGCTAACATGACTAACATGTATCAGTCCATGGTAAATTCAAAAAGGGGGGAAGTCCATATAAAAAGACAAAACCAAACCCGACTATATATACCAAATAAACGACTTGAAACAGCTGTTATATTTCTGATTTGGTACATACAGTTTCCGAAGTAGACGATGGGTTAAATCTGGTTTTATATCTAGCTAAACCTCCCACTTTGTATAGCAGTTGACTAAAAAAAATCTCTTATTTTACTTTTCTGTTCTTCTTCCTTTTTTCGTACAAGTCTTATTTTTCTTTTGCTTTGATTATTTTGATGGTAAAAAATCCTGTCGTCAATTGAAAAAAAAACAAAAAAAAACGTATTGAATTGCATGCGTCCGCATTGCTTTTTCTGTATAGTCAGGGACGTTACAAAAACCAGTGAATGTCATATTTGTTTGCTTATATTCTATCTAAATAAGTACATGTATTCTATACTTTAATAATTCTTTTAGCGAACTCTATAATTCTCTATATTCGTTAGAATAATTTCTTGTTTTATGATATTTCGATGGTTTAGAAACATGAACAGTTTCATGAAAAATAAAAGTATCGCTAATACTAATAGAATGAAATTCAAAACAGTGTGGCTGTGGCCATTGATTGACACATTAAAATCATCCATTGACTGGGATAATTTAGGTGAACGTTTGTATGTAACAACCACTGCTCACTATGTACTTTTTAAAGACACTTAAACTATGGGGTCACCAAAGGTTCTCAACACCTTAATAAAGTAATTCGAAAAATTAATCAGAAATAACACGATGTTTTCATTTATACTAATTATATAAATCAAAACATAAAGGTTATTCCTGATTAATTTTTCGAATTATTTTATAATTAAAGGCGTTAAGAAACCTTTGGTGACCTCACAGTTTAAATGTCTATCGTAGGTACGTCGTGAACGGTGGTCGTTACAGACAAACGTTCATGTAAATTGTCCCAGTCAATGGATGATTTTAATGTGTCAATCAATGGCCACAGCCACACTGTTTTGAATTTCATTCTAATTTAAAAACAATTATGGTATTAAATTTAACAAAATTACAGCTGTTTCCTAATGCATGGAGTTTAAAGGTTTGGTTGGCTTGCTTGCTTTGTTTGTATAAATGTTTGCACAAGCATCTTATAGCATTATAAACGCTGAAGCACCACCTATCTATTGATTGGAATTGTGACACTTAATAAAAATGCTAGAGCAAACTTAAACAAATCAAGTCAACCAAACCTTTAAACTACACGCATTAGAAAAATAGCTGTAACTGATTTATTTCTTTGTTATTCTAAATTAGCAAGGTGTCGTTGCAAGCATACATATTCAATGCAAATTGTACTTCACCAAACAAGACTTCAGTTATGTTGTGTTGTGCAAGAAGCACATACCCGTTAACACGAAGTCCGTATATTGTGTACATCCACCAGGGTAAGTATCATTTCAAGCATGTAAACGCCATACGATAGGGTAGTGTGTATGTTAATGCTGATGAATGGGTAGTTGACAATTGGAAAGTTGAAACCATTACCTTTGTCATATTATATGAGTATTTATCTCGAAGTTGATACGATTTATCGTATATAGTACTTTCTCTCATAAATATACGATATAACAGTACACCAAATTAAGATGGCGTTTGTAGATCACATAGACACTAGTACACCATAACTGTAATCCATATCATGATTGCGTTTGAAGAACTTTCTAAGAGTAAGAATCAGCTTCCCTGTCAGAATAAATCATATATCATTAGTATAGTATCCCGATATAAAATACAACCGCTGATAAATCGTATCAATTTGGAGATAAATTCTCCCGCATTTGCAGGTGCTGCCAGAATGTTGCTGCATAAAACTCGAATGTTTACGATGGTAAAATTAAATCCAGATTTGAAGCAAACTTAACTATATATCTAACATACTTACCAAACTTTGAAACATCCAGTTAATGAAACATATATGTAAGGCAATGCGTAAATTATAAGGCTAGTATAAGAAAAAAAGGAGGAAGAGACCAACAAAGTTTAAAGAACAACTGAAAAAAACAAAAATACAATCGGTTAATACTGATAATACTGGGGTTATTTGCATTGGTTTAGGGTTTGAAAGTCAACTTTACTTTGAAAATTACTGGGTAACATACATGTAATCTTGACTGTTGACTAGCTTTGTCAGAGTTAACACAAGATATAGTTTACCAGAAACCAATTCAACAACTTGACAAAAAATAGTTGTATGAGTTATATATAGACTGTTCTGCTGGAGAAATCCCATTTCATTTTGAAAGCTTTCCCAATAAGTTCGATGATTTTCTTTCTCACTAGAAATGGTTTACAGTTGTTTTGATTTTGTGTACTGATGCAAAATATAAATTGTACAAAATGTATATCGATTTGTTGCCATACTTTTCAGTCCACTTTTTCTTTACATTTGAATAAACGAATATTTCGAAAATGTTTTGTGCTCAAAACTCATGGTAATACCATTTACAAATTAATTCTGTCAACTCATAAAAAAACATCCATTTTTAAGCTTTGGAACAAACTTCACATTATACTATTATTACAAGTAAATCCCACGGCTGTCAAGCTTATATTTACTAACATTAGCAAAATACAACAAATTACACGTTATTCTATTTTCAACTGATAGAGGCTCAAATTGCACCCTGTGTCAATCTTTTAGTTACTAACTTTAGCAAACAAACAACAAAATTAGCCGTTATTCAATTTTTTACTGAAGCTAATGATACTAAGCTTGATATAATTGACGTGTTGATATTCACGCATGTCTAATTTATTGCAGAATTATCTTGGAAGTGCTTTTAATCTCTAACAGAAGCATAGTATTATCAAACACCTTCATTATAAAAAACAGATATGCAGCTAAATTGGAAGAGTTGAATCAAATCAACCACTGTGTGCCTGTGTTAATTATAAGTTCTTCCGCCAAAATACAGCTTTAAAATTTCAATGTCTAATTAATTAAAAGATGACCTTTGAAGCATAAAACAGGAAGCATAGAACGTAGGAAGTATAAGATCCATCTAGGAGAGCGTAAGCTCGATTGTGTGAATCCGATTTATACCAAAATATTATGGTTAATATTAAAGAAAGAATACTATAGATATCCAAATACATTTAATAAGATATTGGTGTAAATCATTTAATTACTGACACTTAGTCCAGTACAATTGTTCATTTCATTTCGGTTATACGCCATGGTACTTTGTCAACAAGGGAAATAAAACACGGTACGTTAAAATCTCCAGAAGATGAAAAAATCATTTTATAAAGTTATGAAGAAGGGGGATAAGTAGTGTTATTTCTAATGCTCTTCAATCATAAAATTAAATATCTGTGAAAATTTATATGCAACCCGGGCATTTTTTACCATTTAGCTCCTTACGTGTGTTGTTTCTTAAACATCCTTGGCTTTTGCATGTTTGGCTTTTATACTTTCTGGGTTAAATGGGTGCAGGGAAAAGGAGAGAAGGGCTCATACCATTTATAATTTCAATTTGTTTTATCAAAGATGGTATAACTTTGCCTTAATGATGGTGCTGATGAAAGAGATGGTGTTTTTATTTGCAGCTGTACTGCATGATCACATGAAAGTTGTCTGTTTTATTCAGTACAAGTTTCTCTTTAAAGTGTAGCTACAAAAACTGAAAGATCAGATGAAACAAAAAATAAATAAAAACTGAACGAAAAAGAATTATTAATATGCAATTTACTTCAACGACAATAGAAAGTGCAATATAATTACTTTGTTATTCTCTTTTTTCATCTCCTCTATATTGAAGTTTAATGACAAACTCGACACGACAATAAACATTATACAATCATCAAACCTTCAAATACAGATGAAGTCATGAAATATTTAACGCATTGCAAAATACTAATATAATGGTTTACTTACGTAGAAAATAGCTAGACTGAAGTCAGCTATATGTAATACCAAACAGTATACTTTGTTGTAATTGGTTTGTAAACGGTCATTGTGTATTTAATGTTCCCATGCAAACCTGGTTCTCAATATCAAGTTTTGAATTAAAACCGAATACAGCATTTCAGATCAGATTAAAACAAAAACAAAAAACCACAAATGACATAAAGTAAAAAAATATATAAAAAGAGATTATAAAACTATCCAAGATCTTTTCCGAGCAACCCGTTCTAGCTTTCCGTGGTCCAAAAGCATTAAAGACGTCACTTGCTGGTAATAGCTGATTTATCCTCTAAAACAGGTTCTTTGTCTGTCGGCCCTTGCAAGGGTTACGGAAACAAATGCTGTCTGACTTGCAAAGAAACACTGAATACCTAGACTTTTAACACTCGCTCCACTGGAACAGAATACACCGTGTTTTGCATTGTTATTTGCAAGACAACAAACGTTGTGTATCTTCTACAGTGTAAATGTGGTAAACAGTATGTTGGCGAGTCAGAAGTAAAATTACAAAAATGCTGAACTCTGAGGAAAATTCAAAACGGAAAGTTCCTAACTAAATGGCAAATTCATAGAATAAAATACACCAAACGAATGACCAACAACTGTCATATTCCTGACTTGGTACAAGCATTTTCAAATGTAGAAAATGGTAGATTGAACCTGGTTTTAAAGCTCAACCCTCCCACTTTTATGACAGTCGCATCAAATTCCGTTTTTTACAACGGTAAGTGTACAAAACAGACATAATCGGTAAAGTAGTCAAAATATGGTTACATCAGTCATCACTGTGTTATAGAACAGCCATTTCACAAACGAATGAACGGCCATCGTAGCGACTACCAATGCAACCCAGACCTTCCTCTCAGTCAACATTTGAGATCCCCTGGCCACTCTAAGGCAGATCTCAATCGACTGACCATTACAACCATTGACCACAACACTGCTTGGTCTAGGGAGGATATTAGACTCACTCGGGGAAGATTTTGGATAAGAAAATTAAAAACTTTGGCACCAAATGGGATATATGAAAAGATGTAGTTCGAATTCACGCAGTGCTTTACATTTGGGTTATATCACTTATGGCCACAGTCAGTCTCTATTTCTGTTTCTATATCTTAACCTTACTCAACTGTAAAGTTTTTGTAATTACACCAGTTTAAATTGTTTGGTTCTATTCATTTCGAGGGGTGTAGAAGAACCCAGCTGACTATTTAGTATGGGCTTTGCTCATTGTTGAAGGCCGTACGTTGACCTAAAGTTGTTAATGTCTGTGTCATGTTGGTCTCTTATGGACAGTTGTCTCATTGGCAATCATACCACATCTTCTTTTTTATATTAGTCAAAATTTATTATTATATTTTTTAAACTGCTATTGATTTGGAATGTTTAAATACACAGCCTCTGTTCTAATTACCCTACCGTCGTCAAATTTGATGAATTTACAAACTTAGATCGACCAGTTCTGTTTTTTTTGGACGCAATCGTTCTTGTAACATCGTAACTTTCGTCACCTTTTAAATTTTAAATTGTGTTGAAGGCCGTTGCTTCACCTATAATGGCTTACTTTATTAATTGCTACTTGGATGGAGAGTTGTTTCATTGGCATGCATACCACATCTTCTTATATCTATATAACCTATGTTAGTTTTAAAAATTTAGGATTGTACAAGCGTCTTAACTATGATGTTCGATAAAACTGTTTTATTGACTGTATAAATTTCAAGATTGTTATTGTTAAATCAAAGTAGATAGCTATGATTTATTTAACTGTAACATCATAATCATACTGATGAAGGATATTTTTTTTATCTGTCATCCAAAATATTTACGAATAATTACATTAATAGTTTCCTTTTTTGATATTGGTGTTGCTTTGTACAGTTTTAGGCGTTTATATAATTTATTTATTGTGTACATATACCGTTACTCGTAACAATACATCGCCCACATGGGAAAGATCGTTGACTATTATACAGACGTTTTATATACATGTTATTCAGGTCTCAGACGTATCCGCTCAGTGTTTATATTCCCTGACCTCTTCGTGTGTGTTAACTTCGGTACTTGTATAGCCTTAGCTTTCAAATTTTTGTTTTTGTGTGTTAAACATGTTAAAGGTGTCTTCGGTTGATATGGGCGCTTTAGAAGCATGCAATATATATAAAATATGATTATTTCATATTAATTTTTATTTTATTATTTTATCAAAGATGGTATAGCTTTGCTTTGTGATAGTGCTGATGAAAGAGAGGATGTTTTCATTACAACATGAGTAATTTATTACCACCGATATCTATAAAAAAAATAGCTCTATAAACAACAAATAGCTAAATTACTCGATTTGAAACGATAAAGGTTATAGTTAAAATAAAAACAATCAAAATTGAAAAATTAAAACTTCTGTACTCTATAAATATCGAGGTGGATGTCAAGCAAGTGCATTTTAAATCTAAACCTATCTCAACCTCTGACAAGACAACAATCAACAAACAGATAAAAAACAATAGTTTGACACAACCTCAGTTAAATAAAGTTTAGAAAATACGCTTATTTCAACGCTTCAACAACCAAATACAATCACATTTAGAAGCATTCAATTCTTTAATTATCATATTTTAATCATCGTTTCTTTCTCTTATATATAACTAGCTATACATACTTCATTTACTAAAAATCTGAAATCGATCTGCTTATTCTATTGGCACTAAAATATATTTTATAAATATTTCAATTGTTTTACAGATTTACGTATCGTGAACTGCATTAATAAAGAATGATCATGGACATTAAATATTTGGAAGTTTGTGTAATGATATGATGAGCTATGACCACGTGACATATACTCCTTCAGAAGATGTAACAACAGAATCAACTGACGATTTAGACGAAATTGAGATTATTTCTACACAAATTATTCGTTTAGAAGCACCAAAACTTCCTGTCAGAATATTAAATTCTACGATTGAATCGAGAGAAGCAGAAATTCGAAGAAAGAGAATTAACAGAATAGTCGGGTTCTTCGCAGCTCTTATTTTTCTCACGTGCATTGCATTAGTTTTTTCAACGTTGATGATGTCGAAAGATATAGACGAGTTAGGTAGGTATTATTAGTTGAAACATCTCTTCAGATTAAGGTATCTTAGACAAATATAACAAAATCAATAAAAAAAAATACTTCCAGTTTATTTCTAAGATGGAAGGAATGAGTTATGTCGCCTTGTCCTACCAATACCACTTTTTACTATAATAAAACTGATGAAATACTGAATATCACATAATTTCAAAATTTTGTTCGCCTCAACCCGCCTCAACATATTATGTTTACAAAATTACAACACACGATAATAAGGATTTCATTAATTAAATTAATGGTACAAATGTTTATAAAATAAGTTATCAGCAGAGTTTATATTCCCGTATTATATACCCGAATAAAAGAAACTGTCTTAATTAATTTAACACATGTTCCAGTTTCAAAAATTCTGAGATGATTTCTATAATTCACAGTAATACAGATTCAATCGTGTATTTTTAGGCTCTTAAAATATTACGCATTTTTCTTAATAGATGAGTTACCAAATTACGAAAGCCTAAAGATAGATCAAAACCTGAATCCTGGTTACCTATTTTACAGGACTTCCCTGGCTAAGACTTTTAAAATTGTGTTTTAAGGAAATTTTGACTTTTGAGTATATTCTATAAATTTGTAAATCCATCTTCATGATATTTAATACGCTTAATCTTGGAATGTGTTAAAGTTGCATACAACATTTTTCATGATTACACCCAGTTCTACACGTTTTTATTTCTTGCTACATTCTAAAAATACCTAAGTTCGCCCATACCTGTTCCCCAAATAGCAATTTTAAAACATGGCTAATTCTTACATATCAGTTGAATGAGATTAACACACATTTTATCAATTTTTCTCTCAAAACAAATATATAATGTTACAATAGCGTCAATTTTACAAACTAAATTCGTTTTGCACAATATAAAGAGCATTAAGTACATATGAGTCACTGAGGGTACAATTTCAAAATTTAAACAGGTAGTCAGTCACGAAATATCCTTTTTTACTAGGAGTAGCACGAAATATTAACTATTATTTGTTTAGTTTAAGCTGTAAATTAATGAAACCTGCATCTTCTGATACAAGAATTCCGGGACCGTGTCAATGAAAGTATCCTAGGATATGTCCTAAGATAGGTCTTAGGACATTATTTAGGATGGTCTTAGGACGTGTCTGAGACATGTCTTAGGATGTAAAACAAAGCTGTCTTAGGACTGTCCTAACTACGATGGTCCTGGGACAATCCTAACACATTTATATTATTGAAAAAAAAATGTAGAAATTTCTATTATATAGATTGAATTGTATTGTAATATTTATATATGTAAAGAGAGGGAGGATGACTTTTATATGGAAAACAATTGACGCAAAATAAAAGTTAAAGTTTTAACGTAATACTAATAAATACGTTTTTCAAAAATATGAAGAAAGATATAAATGATTTTAATACGAAAACAAAAGTGAATAGTCACAAAACTTTGTTATATACGATATTCGTGCTGCAATTTTAGTACATAAACTAGTTTTGTCCTTAGGTCCACTCGATTTCATTTCATGTATCGAATGAGGATTAGTTAAAAAAGAAGTCATTTTTTTCCATATTTAAATTATTATTGCACCGTTTTGGTTAGTCGCAAAAACGTTGCTTCACTGATCATAGTATTTTTAGGTTTCAAAAAGGACAGCACGAAATAATTTAATGTAATACAATTGAATATTTAACAAAAATTAATAAAAAAAAAAAACAAATGTTTTATCAATTTAATTCTTATAACAGTATGATAGTTTAATATTGTTTTCGTATTTTTAGTATTGAGTTTATGCCATATTTGTTGTTTTTATTACAGTTTAGGACATTGTAACCTTTAGGACTATCCTAAGACACCTTTGTGTATGTCCTAACTTAAGGACCAAATTTAGGACATATCTTATTTTAGGAGACTTTCGTTAACCTGACTTAGGACTAAGACGTGTCCTAAGACCATCCTAAGACATGTCCTAGTCCTAGGACAGCTTCGTTGACACGGCCCCCGGTCTTTCAGCCAACAATATGTTTAAACGCCGTCATCTTTGCTAAAATATTTTTACCTGAATATCTCTAACAGACCGTAATACATAAACAAACAGTTCGTTCAAAGATGATAAGATTAAACTCCTGTGCTTAAAAATAATATTTTTTGCTGATGAACAGTTTCTGATTTCTTTTGAAGTTCGAAATATCATGATCTCTTATCAGAATATTTATCTTGGATTCTGTAAATTTGATTGAATATGCATTTGTAAGCGAGTGGATGCCCAATGTCCTTGAGGCACTCTTTGTCATTATAGCATAAGATCACTTCTTGCACGATATGTGCATAGAAAATATTTCTATGCAATTTTTTATCTTATCTTTTTTAATTTAAAGATCAGCTTTTTTTTTTTTTTTTCATATAAGCATATGGGGCAGGCAATTACAATACTGCAATCTTAAACGACATATGTGTTCTTGCTTTTATTTTGTATTTCAAGTTTTCATTTGAATTATACAGTTTAAAATAAAGAAAGAGTTCTATTGTTCCTTAAACGGTTTTGATTTACTAATTCACATGCCAAATATCAATCAGTTTTCATTATGTAAAGGCCTGTTGTTACTATTGTATCAAACTTTGTCTTGTGCAAATTTTCTTTTGTTAAAAAAAAGTTTTTAAGGATTTTTTTTAGAATGACAACCCTCAAAGAAAACTTTGATCTAACAGACTTGCACGGAAATAAATTCCATCCTACTTTGCTTGAAAGTAAGATGGACCTTTACGGAAATTATCTAGTCTTGTACAAATTTTCTTGGTTAAAAGCTTTTAAGGATTTATTTTAGAATGACAAACACCAAAGAAAACATTGATCTAACGGACTTGCACGGAAATGAATCCCATCCTACTTTGCTTGAAACTAAGATTGATCTTTACAGAAATTATCCAATCACAGTGCAGTTCTTTCTTTGACCAAGTTTTTGATAAAAAAAAAAATTGACACGGACAACCAATGACTTAGACAAAGTTGACCTACAACGTTTTCTTTTACCAAGTTTTTGATGAAAAAGAATAACTTTGATAGTAACAACAGTTGACTTGAACCAAATTTTTCTTCTAAAAGACCAGTTTTGACCAATGTAACATCGATAGTTACAACCGGGCTTTAGTTGTAGAAACGGTACATACTTTCATTTATGTTGGAATACGCCGACAAACGATTGATGTAGGGTACGTATTATTACCCTACCTTATTCATCTGAACGTAAACTGTGCTTAACCGTTCAAGCAAGTTTCAACGCAAAGCATTTGTTACTTCATGCAGGAACTTCTCAGAAAGAAAGATAAGAAGTTAGCAATATCTTTTATCTTTACTTTCTGCTATATAGATGATGTTCTCTCACTAAAGAAACTAATATTTTAAATCTGTCAGGCAAAGATGACCTAAGATGGGTTTGGCCTTTTTTTAATGGACACACCACGTTATATATTTCATACGTACGATTTCTGGATGTACGAATTTGAATTAAATATTTTAAGTTTTTCTTCTGTCATATAGCGCTTTAGATGTTTCAGTTCTTATATATCCTTAGCTATAAATATTCGGTTTGGTCGTTCATAATGAAAGCAAATCCCTAAGTCGGTTATTATGTGTGTGCTCGATACAGTCATCGGATATAGTTTAAGCAATGAACGTTTTTTTTTCAGTTTTATGTAAGGATGATAGTAATAACTAGTTTGTATATCTAAAATATATAAGGAACCTATGTAAGCAAATGACGAAAATGCAATGTTTGCAAATGTAGAGAGATAGAGAGAGATGTTGGAGTGGTAATCAGTTTCCAATTATTTCGTACCATTTTGCATATTCCAGTTCACGTTAACTAAAATTGGTTTTTAAAATATAAATACTGCTTCCAATTCAGTAAAAAAACGTAATTCTGAACACATTTTCATCAGTTGTAAAGTTGGGTATATAAAATCGTCATGATTTAATTGTATTTCATTGGTGACATGCTCTTAAAACTCAAATGTGGTATTTAATCAAACCATGCATGTTAAATGACACAGCGGCTGGTAAATTATCAATAAGGCTTTAAAACTGCATCCGTACAAGTTAACAATTTTGCATCAAAGGCATGACTTTAGGTAAAAAGTGTCTATACCGCATTCATTATTCTATGAATCTAAAATAGTTCTCTATATAGTGAGCCGTTACAATCTGAAAGCATGAAGCATTATTTTTTTAATTAAAAATCTCCGTATTAGTGTATGGTTGGTGTAATACAGTTCTTTTTCAATGAAAAATAATCAATGAAGCGTGACATCAAGTGAGAATCCATGTTATATTTCTGAAACATTTCAATAAGTTGAATTGTATAGAAATTTCAAGAAATAATACCGACTTACTCTACTAGATAGAACACGATGAAAGAATAACGAAAGAATTTGATGCTTCGCAAAGTTCGTAAATGAAGCAAGAAAGAACTTAGTGATCGATTGAGAATAGTTTCTTTCAGCCTCAGACAATTCTAATGGCATTTCTCAGCAGTGCATTGTTTGAAAACACTCTGCCTTCTTATAGGTTATTCTGGGAATAAGTTATTGGCTTTTGATTAATGTGATATCAATGATAAGATTGTGTAAAAAATGATGGAAATAAATCAGTTTTGTCAGTAATAAAATGTCGGATTTGACATCGAAAGAAAAGCTTTTGTATCATTTTTAGAATTGTAATGCATGTTAGATACAAGGAAATGAGGAGAAAACATGCATTAAAATGTCAAAAAAGTAATTCGGATTTCAGGTAATTTTTCAAATTTAAATGGATTACAAAGTTGCATTCTCGTTGAATCTATACAAAAGCAGTTCCATGTACATATGAATCAGATCTCTTGAGATGAACGGACCTATAATCTTATATAATCATGAAATATTCATTCCGCAATAAATACAAAATCAATTATATCGCTGATAACATCTAAATATACTTATTTTTGCAAACATAAATGTTTCCACTCTTAATCACTAGAAACTTCATTTTAAGCAAGATGAATGAGACTATATGTTTTGCATGATATATTCAAAAACATAGTCCATTTAGTTGTTATATAGTGTCATTCGGATTGTAAATTCTGACAGGAAAGAATTTTCGTGTCACTAGAAAAATTAAAGATTTTTTAAACAATGTATCGGATGCTGACAAACAGTTTGAATTTAATCGGATAAACAATATTTCCTGTGCGCATTTGAGCCATACTATACAAAAGGATAACATTATGATGCAGAAATAAAACATATAGCGGATCGGGTCAGTTTTAATTTGTAGAAATGCAAGAATCGCCAAACTATGTTAAATTTCTTGCAATTCATGTTTCACCGGATGGAGAGATAGATGAAAATATTGAAGTTATTTCTACTCAATATGAGGTTATTGATGCATCAAAGCCATCGCTAAGAAAACACAGAAAGTCTATTTTAGACGATTTGAAAATTTTTCATGATGAAGCTGCTAGGAAAAGACTTGCTCGCGGAATCATGCTCATTGGGAGTATTTTTATTTTGCTCAGTGGAATTTTACTGATAGTTTCATTAAATATGTCAAAGGACATCGATGAAGTAGGTAAGAAATCATGTTTTTATTTAGATCTATGCCACTGCTGGTGGACGTTTCGTCCCCGAGGGTATCACCAGCCCAGTAGTCAGCACTTCGGTGTTGACATGAATATCAATTATATGGTCATTTTTATAAATTTTTCTGTTTACCAAAATGTGAATTTTTCGAAAAACTAAGGATTTTCTTACCCCAGGAGTAGATTACCTTAGCCGTATTTGGCACAACTTTTTGGAATTTTGGGTCTTCAATGCTCTTCAACCTTGTATTTGTTTGGCTTTTTAACTATTTTTGATCTGAGCGTCACTGATGAGTCTTATGTAGACGAAACGCGCGTCTGGCGTATAAATTTATAATCCTGGTACTTTTGATAACTATTTACACCACTGGGTCGATGCCACTGCTGGTGGACGTTTCGTCCCCGAGGGTATCACCAGCCCAGTAGTCAGCACTTCGGTGTTGACATGAATATCAATTATATGGTCATTTTTATAAATTTTTCTGTTTACCAAAATGTGAATTTTTCGAAAAACTAAGGATTTTCTTACCCCAGGAGTAGATTACCTTAGCCGTATTTGGCACAACTTTTTGGAATTTTGGGTCTTCAATGCTCTTCAACCTTGTATTTGTTTGGCTTTTTAACTATTTTTGATCTGAGCGTCACTGATGAGTCTTATGTAGACGAAACGCGCGTCTGGCGTATAAATTTATAATCCTGGTACTTTTGATAACTATTTACACCACTGGGTCGATGCCACTGCTGGTGGACGTTTCGTCCCCGAGGGTATCACCAGCCCAGTAGTCAGCACTTCGGTGTTGACATGAATATCAATTATATGGTCATTTTTATAAATTTTTCTGTTTACCAAAATGTGAATTTTTCGAAAAACTAAGGATTTTCTTACCCCAGGAGTAGATTACCTTAGCCGTATTTGGCACAACTTTTTGGAATTTTGGGTCTTCAATGCTCTTCAACCTTGTATTTGTTTGGCTTTTTAACTATTTTTGATCTGAGCGTCACTGATGAGTCTTATGTAGACGAAACGCGCGTCTGGCGTATAAATTTATAATCCTGGTACTTTTGATAACTATTAATACCCTTTTATATTTTGAAGGTCAAGATCAAAGCATGACCTTGAAGATTTAAGTTTAAATGTTCGTTACCACTGTTATATAGTTACAGTAAAGGTTACTGATTATCCGATAATCACCTAAATTGTAAAACCTACAGTGGAGATCACTTCTAACCTCTCATTAGAACTGTCAGAATATTCTGTCATAGAACTGTTCTAACCTGTCCTAGAACAGTTCTAGCTAGAACAGTTCTACCCTAGAACTGTTCTAGGTAGAACTGTCAGGATCAGTTCTAGGTAGAACTGACTAAATCAGTTCTAGGTAGAACTGTCAGGATCAGTTCTAGGGTAGAACTGTCTAAAACTGTTCTAGGTAGAACTGACCAAATCAGTTCTAACCGTAGAACTGTCAGCAGAACTGACTAAATCAGTCAGGACTGTAGAACAGTTCTAAATGACGTCACTGCAGAAAGGGCAATTTAGAATTTAGAAGAAAAAATCAGTTCCAATTACTTTACTATATATAATAACAGATGTTTTTATATTTTTTACTGATCAAAATTTACATGTACAAATATCGAAGTGGATAGGAGGTTATCCAACTCATCGGAGAAATATTTTTATGAGATTGCAAATGAAACATCATTGTTTACGTTTCTTCGTTCCCCGTTTTTAACAGTCTCTTCGTAAACATAACTCTGCATTTAATTCAAGTAAATTTAATCTTAATAATTTACCTTGTTTGCCTTGGATTTACATTCATGATTTAAGATTCTGTTTTGACAAATGCGAACAAAATTTTGAGGTCATTGTTATCCAATATTGCTATAACTTGTAAGAAATTAATAACGTGTTGTTTTCATTATTTTACATCACTGGGTCGATACCTCTGCTGGTGGACTATCAGTCCCCGAGGGTATCATCAGCTCGGTAGTCAGTATTTCGGTACTGACATGATTTAACAAACTTTGCTAAAATTGTCCGTTTATAAATTTATAAATTATTAAGAAACTAAGGTTTCAACTCCCTCAGGCAAAGTTGGCTTAAGATGAATTTGGCTATTTATTTTAGGTATTTTTTGACATACAGCTCTTCAACGGTTTCGGTACTTATACATCTTCGGATTTCAAATGTTTGGCTTTGAGCGTTCCTGATGAAGGTAAATCCAGAAAAGCGCTTCGGACGCAAGAAATTAATAACGTGTTGTTTTCATTATTGTATATATTACAGTCCCTCTTGACCTAAAATTAGAACTGAATTACTGTACAGCTATATAGATTTGCAGAAAGAAAGAGCAAATAAGGTCAGTTTAGATTGATGCGGTCAAAAGATTTTATTACACGACTCAGTCTGAAGTATGAAAACTACTGATATTTGTTTACGATTCAATACTTTGAATAAAAAGAGGACATGCTGGCACTATAAATTCATGCGAACAAAATTTTTAGGTCATTGTTTTCCAATATTGCTGTAACTTGTATATTACAGTCCCTCTTGACCTAAAATTATAACTGAATTGCTGTACAGCTATAAAGATTTGCAGAAAGAAAGAGCAAATATGGTCAGTTAAGATTGATGCGGTCAAAAGATTTTATTACACGACTCAGTCTGAAGTATGAAAGTACTGATATTTGTTTACGATTCAATACGTTGAATAAAAAGAGGACATGTTGGCACTATAAATTCATGCGTACAAAATTTTGAGGTCATTGTTTTCCAAAATTGCTATAACTTGTATATATTACAGTCCCTCTTGACCTAAAATTATAACTGACTTGCTGTACATCTATATAGATTTGCAGAAAGAAAGAGCAAATAAGGTCAGTTTAGATTGATGGGGTCAAAAGATTTTATTACACGACTCAGTCTGAAGTATGAAAACTACTGATATTTGTTTACGATTCAATACTTTGAATAAAAAGAGGATATGCTGTCGCTATAAATGCATGCGAACAAAATTTTGAGGTCATTGTTTTCCAATATTGCTATAATATGTATATATTACAGTCCCTCTTGACCTAAAATTATAACTGAATTACTGTACAGCTATATAGATTTGCAGAACGAAAGAGCAAATAAGGTCAGTTTAGATTGATGCGGTCAAAAGATTTTATTACACGACTCAGTCTGAAGTATGAAAACTACTGATATTTGTTTTCGATTCAATACTTTGAATAAAAAGAGGACATGCTGGCACTATAAATTCATGCGTACATAATTTTGAGGTCATTGTTTTCCAATGGAAGATCAATGCATTTGAATGAGGACAATAAATTTTAGTTGGACCCCCCCCCCTTTTTTTTAAACTGCTGGTTCCGTCCGTGGTGGTTTGGGCCGGAATAACGTATTACATTAAGGTCAGATAATTTTGTTATGTAAAACGAGTCATCCTGACTCCCCAAATGACAAATGTAAAATAAATGAAATAATTAACGGCTTAATATATGTTTAAAAAATGAAAGAAAAACAAATAATTTATGTAACACATCAACAAAAGAAAATCACTGAATAACAGGCTCCTGACTTGGAACAGGCACATACATGCAGAATATGGCGAGGTTAAACATGTTCTCTTGCCGATTATAAATCTGAAATAAAACCGGCAAAATTGCAAAACTCTATATAATATTAATCGCTATTTTGCCGAAGCCTTTATATTAAGACAAATATTTCTTAAAACTTATAAATCAATTCTAGCCGTAGAATTTATAAATCAATTTTAGCCGTAGAATTTATAAATTAATTCTGGCCGTAGAATTTATAAATCAATTCTAGCCGTAGAATTTGAAATCAATTCTAACCGTAGAACTGTTCTAGAAGTAGAACTGACCAAAGATTTGGTCAGTTCTAGCTAGAACTGTCTGAAACTGTTCTAGGGTAGAACTGTCAGGATCAGTTCTAGCTAGAACTGTCCAAATCAGTTCTAGGTAGAACTGACCAAATCAGTTCTAGCTAGAACAGTTCTAACCTAGAACTGACTAAAAGGTGTCAGGCTGACAGTTCTACATACTGTTCTAGAACAGTTCTCCTGACAGATTCTGACAGAATTTATGAGAGGTTTGAACTGATCTCCACTGTATTTAATATAAGATTCAAATGTCTTGTTGATAGTTCACATGACATCATTATTTAAACAATTAAAAACAGGTATGATCAGCTGCACCGTCTTATTCTCATCTGAACTGTCATAAAAATCTATCATACAACTATCTGTTACATATTTTTAACCTTTTCCCTAGAACAGGTCTACTCTCTAACTAATCAGACAAGTATACTATGTATGAGTAATTTTTGGTAACCCCTCCCCCCTAGAAATTAGGGGTTCGTTTAAGGTAGGAAATTAAATTGTATTTTGTTTAAACATGATTAATAATACTTTTTATGTCCAGCATACATGTAATGACTCCCATCTATTCTTTGCGGGCATTAAATAATGGACTTCATAAAAGATAACCGTTTTATTTATTGTCATATAATCCACTCTATTAACACAATGTAGCATGAATAACAAAGGTATGCTGGTGTTCAATGAATGATTACAAATGATGACAGGTAAGTATAACTCCAAACTGAACTTGAACATCAAACGGTAAAAAGCTGAAAGAACAAATAAAAACTCAAAATAAAACCTATCAATCAAAAAGATTTGCCAAAACATACAAAAATACAAAGTTGGCTTATGACACTAATTGTGTTCCATACATGCACATAAAAAATACAAGTATTAACAATATATCAAGTTTGTAACATAACTGTGAGTCAAAACTGGTGTGTACAGCTTTTAATGTGTTGAAAACTCGACAAGTATCAAAAATTATGTATGCAAATTATGACACGAATTGCTTTCCATACTTTAAAAATAACGAAATGAGGGGGGTGCTATGAATCATACAAAAATTAGCAAAAAGGGTATTTGAATGTTTATAGAACATTTTTATAGTGTAAATGTTGTATCTGTGTGTTTACAAGTAATAACAAACGGTTGTGAAACAATAAAACAAATAATCTGGTGACGTGGCATATTTGTCATCATTGTCATTTACCCAACGTTTTATACGTAATCAAAACACAATACATGTTATATATGTTTACAATAAACAGTTCTTCAAATTGTCAATATGCTATAAACTTACACTGTGCCGGAATCTGGCAGATATATCAATAAATGATGCTGAATCATCAACGTGAGCATGTAAATAAGGGGAAATTACAAAAGAGGGGAAAGTAACGAAGAAGATAGTAAATGTAAGTCAACTTTCGGAAACATCATGAAATAATTACGGACGAGTAAGTACACTCCCCGTCTGGCATGCTATTTATGCCACTACACTATTCATAAGTTCTTGACAATAGCACAAGTTCTGTCACTGTTCTAACGAAGAAAGCTGGTTTTACACAGTCTTTGTCCACAGTACGCACTATACGAATTTCTACCTTACGTACTAAATTGTCAGCACTAGGGAATGTTTTAGTGACTTTTCCCATTGGCCAACTTAAGCGATTAACTTGATTGTCCTTGAGCAACACAACATCTCCTTCTTGAATGTTTTCTCTTTCTTGAGTCCATTTCTGTCGACATTGTAAAGTTTGCAAGTATTCCACTCGCCAACGTTTCCAGAAAACGTTCGAAAGGTATTGTACACGCTTCCACTGTGCAACTTTACTATCGGTATAATACTGAATATCAGACAAAGGTATATCTAACTGGTCAGATATTGTTTGTCCTATTTCTGTTGCTAGCAAAGCTCCACATAGTTCTCAACGTGGAATCGTATGAGTGTGACTGGGTGCAACTTTTGCCTTTCCCATAATAAAACCAAAATTCTTATCGTCATCTAGTTGTATGTAACCAACTGCGGCTATTGCCTTCTCTGATGCGTCGGAATAAATGTGAATCTTCCTTGTTTTCGCTAAACTAAATGAAGTAGGTACAAACATCCTTTTGAATTTTACTTTTTCCAAATCAAAGAGTGACGTTCTCCAAGATTCCCATTCGTTGTAAACCTCTTCCGGTATCCACATTATCTGTCCTGTCATAACTGATCTAAGCAGTAATTTTCCTTTAATAGTTACTGGTGCTAAGTATCCAAGAGGATCAAATATACTGTTTATTGTTGACAATAATCCTCGACGAGTATACGGTTTGACAACTCTATCGATGCAGTACATGAAAGTATCAGTTTCAAGGTTCCAGTTCATACCAAGGCTATGTTGTACAGGAAGAATATCGGAACTAAGGTCGAGATCCTTAAGACTCTTTGCAAGATCTTCATTATCAAACGAATGCATAACTTCCTCAACATTTGAAGATATCTTGTGTAGTCGAATATTACCAATAGATTTTAAAGCTGACTTAGTTCTCTTCATGAGATCAATTGCTTCGGCGCTAGAAGGTTTCGAAGTTAAACCATCATCAACGTGAAAATCTAGTGACAAAATCAAGCATATCGGAGCCAAAGTCATTTTCTCCTTCCATGGCAGTTTTTCTAAGTCCGTATGATGCAATAGCAGGACTAGGACTGTTGCCGAATACGTGCACACACATGCGATACACTGTTAGAGGTTTGACAAAATCATTGTCGGTGTACCAGAAAAATCGTAGATAGTCTCTGTGTTTTTCATCAACTTTAAAACTGTAAAACATTTGTTCTATATCGCCCATAATGGCCACTTGCTCCCTACGGAAGCGGAGCAAAACACCGATAAGATTATTCGTCAAATCCGGTCCACTAAGCAACACATTGTTAAGAGACACTCCATCAAATTGTGCAGAGGAATCAAATACAGCACGAAGTTTCCCAGGTTTCTTGGGGTGATAAACCCCGAATATAGGCAAATACCATTGTTCCTGATCATCGTTGATATGTGGGGCCTTTTCAGCACGACCCTTTTCTAGAATTGTATTCATGAAAGTGAAGAAATGTTCACGCTTCTGAAGATCTTTGCGAAGATTTGCATCTAGACCTTTGGCTCTTTTCCATGCTAGATTTCTGTTATTTGGTAGAACTTGACGATCTTGTCGAAACGGTAATGTGGCGGACCAATTACCACTTGAGTCCTTCCAAAGGTTTGTATCCATAGATTCTATAAATTCTCTGTCATCACGAGACAGTCCAGGTTTATCATCATCAGGACGGCGAATAAACACATCTTTGCCAATTTTGTCGTATGCACTTTCATCAACTTCAAGTGCACGCACTTCATCAATTTTAAGTTCACTTGTACACGGTGGAAATATCGATATTCTATCTGAAGAAAGTAAGTATGTCTTTTTAACACGAGTTTCGTCTGGATAGTGCAGTTTTCCGAGACAAGTTTCACCAATAACTGTCCATCCCAGAGGAAGTTTCTGTGCGTAAGGCGTATTTTCAGATCCAATTCTTTGATCAAGCACGTGATGAGCAGAAATGAGATCGCGTCCAATTAAGAGCAAGATTTTGGACTCTTCGTCAAGAGGTTCAATAAATTCCACGAGATCACTGAGATGATTATGAAACAAAACAACTTCCTGAGTAGGTATTTCGTCTTTAGAATCTGGAATGAGGTTACACTCTAAAATGTCAGGCACATTAAATTGAGTTTGTTTATCTAATGACTCGACAACTAAACCACTAAGCTTTCGACCAGATGCTTGAGATTTTCCAGAACATGTTGACAATGTAAAATCAGAGACACTCGTTGATCCAAAGTAATCGAAGAGTTCCGATTTTCCTAAGGTTCTATTCGATTGATCGTCCATTAAAGCATATACTTTTAGCCTTCTATCCGGATTGTCACTACGATACACTTCTACTGGTATTATCTTTGCACATGATTTGCCACCAAATTTATTCATGCAAATCTGTGTGCATGCTGATTGTATAGGAGTTTGAACTTCGTGTTCCAAATCAACAGGCTCCCCGCCATGACCTGATGGCTCTGTAGACTGTTGATCACGATTTTTTATATGCAGTGCTGTAGGGTGATCTGTTTTTCCACACTCACCACATTTGATTGCGTTAGGACAGTTCCGTTTAAAATGTGATACTGACAAGCAACATCCGAAACATAATTTGTTCAACTTTAAAAATTGTCTACGTTCTTGTATTGGCTTTGATTTAAATGTTCTACAATCATTAAGTGTATGGTTTGTACCATGAATCAAACATTTCTCACGTGGATCCACACTTTGACTCCTCTCATTTTTTGTTTCAGCGAAGTCTGTTTTCCTGGTACGAACGTCATTAAGTTTCCCTTTTGTTGTTGGTAGTTTATCCTTAAAACCAGTGTTTGCCTGTTGACTGTCATATAAAAAACTTGGATTGTTCTTTACCTTACTTTGTTGCTGAATAAACTAAGCAAATACATGAAATGGCGGATATATTGTTTTGTTTTTATCGTTATAATTAACGGCCATAGTAGTCCATCGTTCCTGAAGCTGATATGGAAGCTTAGCTACGATTGGTGTTACACCAACTGATGAGTCAAAATAGGAAAATATAACCTTGTAATTGTCATTTTCTTTCACAGATGATATCTCTGACAAGATGTCTGACAGATCATACAACTTAAAATAATCTTTATTTATAATGCGTGGAAAAGCTGCTAGTTTTGTCTTGAGTGCACTATCGATAAGCTCTGGGCTACCATACCTTTCATTCAATCTCTCCCAGATTAGCTTTAGAGCTCTTGACGGATTGTTAGTATTCGCAGCTTTGATACTTTGAACTTGTGTTTTAGAACTAGGACCAGTCCACTTTAACAATAGGTCTATTTCCTCACTTGAATCTGTATCAATCTCTTTCACTATTTTCTTGAAACTATCCTTCCAAGATGGATAATACTCGGGTTTGTCATTAAAAATATTGAACCTTGACATTAAGAGATCACGTTTTAGCAAGAAACGTGTGAAATCAGTAGCAAGAGTTCTATCACTCGGATAAGGATGATTATCTGACACATGCGTATCTGCAATAATATTTTTTCTTGGAATGAACGAGTTGGCGTGTGGGTCTAATGTTCCACTGACATGTGTGTTTTCTTGATCGATATGAGTTGAATGTTTGTTTTCTTTATCGATATGAAATGCATCAGTGTTTTCTTTGTCGATCTCAATTGAACTAATTTGTTTGTGAACATGATTAATATATGCAGCAGTTTTTGATTTCGAATCAAGCGGTGGTTGATCAGGCAACACTTGTGACATATTTTCATCGCATTCATTTTGCAAAGCATTAGCCTCCGCTTCAACTGCTGCTGCTTCCTTCTGTCGAGAAAGCAGGTCTAAATCGGCTTCAATGTCGGCCTTCTTGCGTTCTACTTTTGCTGATTCTATCGACCTTTTCTCTTCTATAAGAGCCTTCTCCTTCAATAATAAAGTTTCTTTCTCTGCAAAATGAACTTTCACCTTTGCAGCTTCAGCTTTGGCCCTTGCTCTTGCAAGAACTGATGAAGAGGAGGAACTATGTGTTTTTCTGGATGAGTGGCTTCTCCTAGAACTTCTGCTAGCTAAGGAATTCTCTCTCTCTATAGCACGTAACTCATTAATGAATGTGTTCATTCGTTTACTTTCTGTTTCCACAAATTGCGTAAAATCTTGCATTTCACATGATAGTTTATGAACTTCATCCATGCCTTCAGCAGTGTTAGTCCTCGAAAGAAAATCTAAGTATTCTTTACAAATTGTGTCATAACGTACAGTTCCACTCATGAATTCTGTTTTTAGCTCCTGTAATGATGTTAACTCATTTGAATACGGTTCAATGTTTCTTGCTAAAAGCTGAAGGTCACTTTTTACGATTTGCATTTTCAACAGAAATTTTCTTTGTTTGTTTTCAAAAAGTTCTTTACCACTCTCAGTAAGTGTGCGTAATCTTTTAGTACTTGACGCAGAGTCAGTATTGTCTTCTATACCAGCCATCTTGAATGCCGGGTAAGTTATATCACTAGCCAGTCAAATCTCCTTAGTCTTTTTACTGTAATGACTCCCATCTATTCTTTGCGGGCATTAAATAATGGACTTCATTAAAGATAACCGTTTTATTTATTGTCATATAATCCACTCTATTAACACAATGTAGCATGAATAACAAAGGTATGCTGGTGTTCAATGAATGATTACAAATGATGACAGGTAAGTATAACTCCAAACTGAACGTGAACATCAAACGGTAAAAAGCTGAAAGAACAAATAAAAACTCAATATAAAACCTATCAATCAAAAAGATTTGCCAAAACGTACAAAAATACAAAGTTGGCTTATGACACTAATTGTGTTCCATACATGCACATAAAAAATACAAGTATTAACAATATATCAAGTTTGTAACATAACTGTGAGTCAAAACTGGTGTGTACAGCTTTTAATGTGTTGAAAACTCGACAAGTATCAAAAATTATGTATGCAAATTAAGACACGAATTGCTTTCCATACTTTAAAAATAACGAAATGAGGGGGGTGCTATGAATCATACAAAAATTAGCAAAAAGGGTATTTGAATGTTTATAGAACATTTTTATAGTGTAAATGTTGTATCTGTGTGTTTACAAGTAATAACAAACGGTTGTGAAACAATAAAACAAATAATCTGGTGACGTGGAATATTTGTCATCATTGTCATTTACCCAACGTTTTATACGTCATCAAAACACAATACATGTTACATATGTTTACAATAAACAGTTCTTCAAATTGTCAATATGCTATAAACTTACACTGTGCCGGAATCTGGCAGATATATCAATAAATGATGCTGAATCATCAACGTGAGCATGTAAATAAGGGGAAATTACAATAGAGGGGAAAGTAACGAAGAAGATAGTAAATGTAAGTCAACTTTCGGAAACATCATGAAATAATTACGGACGAGTCAGTACAATACAAACAATATGAAATCAATGTAAGAAAATATCAACTTTTCAAACACGAAAGTTTTACAGGTTTCTAATCATTAAACGATATTTACATAATATTGTATGAAGAATGCATCTTTTACTAGAGCACAACTCTAAACTAATATTTTCCCCTGTTCTGTCAAAGTGACACCTTGTAAAAGTAATGCTTTTGTATCCTTAAACATTTTATTTTTAATGACAGAAATTACTTTTCTACAATCTAGTCTACCATGAAATTGTCCGTTCTTTTTGGACTTGAAAGTTGGATATCTTAAGCATCTCTTTTTGGTTTTATCTCAGAACAGAAAAAAATAACGCGTAATTTGACTCGTCATTAATCACGATTCCGAGTTAAGTGTCGTTATATTGTTTACTTTATATAATTAATATATAATACACTAAACCATTTAAGAATTAAATCATCCTTATTCCATCTGCTAAAATAGATTTTAAAATGCACGCTAACATGCTAACGGGAAACATACAGACTGATTAATGCGTATTTTTTTTAGAACCTAACATAGCTACATATTACATAATAGTAGTACAATCCTCGTCTCTCGGGTATATTTGCATAAACAACAGATTTTGTTCAAAATTTAAAGCTTTATTACATAAAACATAATTATTTCAAGATAGTGAGAAAATATCTGTTAGTAATGGTCCTGTCCAATCAGTCAGGAAGAGGTTAAAATAAGAGTAATAAATCCTGAAAAGTAACCTAGATAAGATATAGATATTGTTTATGATTATGCAGTTATCAAGATATGCAGATTTGAATTGCTCTTTTGATCTTTCCGCTGTCCGAAGGTTTATTGGCAGGATGTAGCATTTTTGAATAATATTTATCAATGATACATGTATTGACAATTAGAACTTAAAAAGATATGTAATGAGAAATCTTTATGCAGGTATACAATTATACAATCTGAATTTTTGAAAGATTTAACATTTACTGTACACTGCAGCGTGTTTTCTTTATTTACATAGCAAATAAAGGCATCAGTAGTATACCGCTGTACAAAACTTTTCAGAATTGTGGGTCCTCTTTGGTCTACAACTGGGAATTTTATTTAGCTTTTAAAATATATTTGATTCGAGTGTCACTGATGAGTCTGTTGTAGACGATACGCGCATTTGATAATTTAGAAGCCTGGTATCTTAAATCAGTTTTTTCTTGTAACAGTATTTATGATGTTGCTAAATAAAACTAATTCTACGGGAAAGTGGACGATAATAGAAAATAAGATGGCATGTTTCTATTATCAGTAAATAAATGTATTTTAGCCTTCATTTACTACTGTTTATATCGTGTTGTAATTACATTGATATGTTTATGTTTTTGCTAATATTGATATCATTAAGATAAGTATTGGTTTCTGGTTTGATTTTGTGACTGTTTATTTTTCTTTAACTATTCTGGGACCATCAAGTTAAATAAGATAAAGTGATCACAGAGCAGAAAAAAGAAATTGTAAATGCCGCGAGTCGAATATTCCTTTTTCTTGATTTTAGATACGATTATAAAAAAAAACACACTGAAATGAATTTTACAGCGAACATTTCGTTTAACATTAAAAAATTTCATATAAATAAAACCTAAATAATAGCGACAATAACAGTCATTTCAATTTTAAAGAAAATCCGAAAAGTATGTTTTCGAGAAAATGCCTTTGGTTTGCAATGTTTACGTTCAGTCTATGAATTTCATTTTACATAATATCTAATTCGCTTTTTCACTGAAAGTATAAAGGATATTTATACATTTTTCCCCCGATATTGATATTCAATTCAATATACGCTATGTTCTAAAAAAAAATGTCAACATATGGAAAAACTTCAAAGAGTATGAGAGATGAGCAATGTGCAATTCAATATTAGTATACCATTCTGTTCAGTAGTACTGGAGAAATATTATACACTCACACTAGTATAATATTTGTAGTATACCATTAAAGCACTATAGTCATATTTGTATAGTAGTGAAGTGGTCCGGGATGTTATGATAATCGCCGGATCATACTTGGTTTCTGCATCAAATATGACACCATTATATTAATTGTAACTTACATGATTAGTACGTCATTTCGTTTCTTTTATTTTTATTAAGAGATGATTATGAACTGTCGCTGCAGGCAAAGTTTATTTCAGCATACGGAAATCCAAATATAATATGTTTCAAAATGTACAAAACCATCGTGTTTGTGTTTTGTTTTCATGTTTGTTTTCATGTTGTGTTTTTCATATTGATATTACTAATAAGTTAATATATCAATGTTCAAAGCCTGCACTGACGGCATAGAGCTGTTTATAAAAGAGAAAAATACCTGTTTATATTGATTCATTTCATGTCGTCTAGTAACTAACCATTAATTCAATTTACTAATATCATAGTAAATGTAACGTGGTGTTCTTTGCATGTTAAAGCAGATATTCCACTTAAAGCAGATGCAGTATGTAAAAAATCAAAGATACCGCAATGTAATTTTAGTTTGAATTAAAAATGATTATTTTATCAAATGCAATCCTACCGTGCAACGTCTTAATCAAAATGCTTATATATGCATGTAACAGGAAGTAAGCTTCAATTTTTCAAGTTTAATAAATAAAATCCCTTAAATGTTTATTCTTTTGAGTTGTGATTTATGCTCGTTAAAGGAATACGATGTTAGCAGGTTGAACTGATTTACATGTATACGTGCAAAGTGTTATTTGACGAAGAAAGCATCATTGGCAAAACATTCTACCAAATTAGTAATTTTTGTTTCTGATATAGTTAATTTCAGCATGCAATACGAAGTTGTAAGTACTAATCTGTTTATAACCTGGAAAAGATAACACAATATTTGCAATTTTCGGAAGGTTATGTGTATCATAGAAATGCACATCTTTCACAATAAAATACTAAAAAATAATTGCAGACCGAAAACCCCGATCTCAACAGTTTTGTTTTTTTTTTTACATTTGTTTCCAGACACTACTTCAGTTCGTATAAGAGATCATACTTCATGGATATTTGTTTTCAATCGGTATGAAAATTTATCAAAACTGTATAACCTTCACCAATTATACATTTGGCCAACGGGTGAAAAGCGGCATTATGTAGGTCTAATTTTAAATCAACGTACTGGTCGTTCTGATTGTAATACTGTGGAATCATTATTATTTGTTGGATACCAATTATCATTGTTTTTTTTGTACAGGTGAACCAAAGAATTGTTAACTGTATCTAGAACTTTATCTGCTAAACATAATTACACCTGCATATTTCGTACAATTTCACTTTCATGTTATTTTTCTCTTTTTCACAGTTGAGGATTTGTTTAAGGAAGGAAACGGTTGAAATTTGTGTTTTCAACATGTTCATAATTATAATTTCAAACATTTTTTAGTTCTAGTATTAAAATAATACAAGGTCAATGTCAGAAAAAAATATCTTACCCTCCCCAATTTTCTAAACCTTAGATAAAAAAGTTAATATTTTTATGACATTGGCAATGTATTATCTTATATGATATCTTATCCCTCCCCCAAAAATGTAAAATTGTTTAACATCTGTGTCTGCACGTCCCTCCCGTGACCATGTTTAACAAATACACAGAAAAAGAACAGATTTATCAATCATGTTTATGGCATCACAATGAAATCAAAATAATTTAATGTATCTTTTTGTAATTCTAAGGCGGTGTTGTAAAGCGTTCAACGTGCACAAATTTCCAATATGAATCGACCATACAAAATGTGCTTCGGTCAGCGGTTTATAACTCAACTCAAATGATAAAAGAACTAATAATTTCGTAAATAAAAGATATATATATTGAATTCGAAAATATTAGATATACATTGTGTATTTTATCAGTAATTATAATTTGGTATATATTCAATTTGTAAATAAAAGATATATATGACCTGAAATAACTTGAATACTAGTTAAAATAAAATCTCCATGAATAAAACCTGTATGATTTGTTTTCGTGTCTGTGATAGCATTACGAGGCTTTTAAGTTTCCTCGATTTTTCACCCTTTAACTTCTGAAAGATAAGAGTTACAATGTATAATATTTGCAGTAATTGCAAATATATCAAGAATTTTCACACTTTTGTGACAAATTTTTCGGATTTTGGGGATTTTGTTTTGTTTGAACAAACGTTTTAATGATATGGTACTAGCATACAAGCAGCGAGAAACAAGTTTTAGACACCATCACTTGACTTGTACAAGAATTCAACACATTGATTTAATTAAAAACAAAAATAAACTAGTCCTGAGGAACAATGTTAATCTGATACAAAATTCGAATTTGACTAGTTTACATGAGTATAACCATAACCTTTCATTTCTCCTTTTCTGTCTGACGTGAGACTTTCGCGGGGAGCCTTTATTACCTTAAACAATTTCATGTTTAATGACAGAATAATATTACACAATCTGTTCTGCAATGGAATTATCAGTTCGGTTTCGATTAATTAGTTTGATGATCCCTTTCATATCTGCCATCTCTCTTTTTAATTCTAGAACAGAAAAAATAATCGCGTATGTCAGTAGTCATTTATCACAATTCCAAGTTCTGTGCCATAATGCTGTTTATTAAATATGATTCTTGTGCATTAAAAATATTAAAAAAAAAATTATCTGCAATTCTGTACGCCAAAACATGCATTTAAAATGCATCCAAATATGATAACTTTAAATATGCAGACTGTTTAATGCGTATTTACACTAGAAGGTTAATTACGTTACACCATTGATAATTACCACATTGTAGAGTATTCGTTATTCTTCCACACGGAGACATGTTTCTCGCGTATATTTGCATAGAAAAATAGAAAATAAAGTTTGTTCAAAATTTCAAAGTCATATAATGCTTAACATATTATAAGGTAATCGGAAAACTTTTGTTTGTTATGATCCGTTCTAGTATATCAAGTGTAGGCTGAAAACTCGTCAATCAGAAACCCTCCTTGAAATAAAGGGTTGAGAAACGTAACAAAAAAGTATAGATACGATCTAGATATTTTTACACTTATACTGTAAACAAACATACATAATTGATTTATCCTTTTCTCTTTCCAGTGTCTGAAATTTTATTCACAAATTACAGAATTTCTTTAATTATACTCATCATTAGTATCATAAATAATAACTTAAGGTGGTACCTAACACTACAGGGAGATAACTCTGTAAAATCAGCTAAACGTTTTAATTACGTTGTGTTGTTAAAGGGATATTAAGCTTCTCAATGACCAAAATGAGTGTTTGTCAAACTGCTATATAACCAGTGTAATTTTTCTGATAAAACGCTTGGTTCAAATTTTTTGATTTTTTTATATTTTTGTTAAAGGGTCAAAGTATATACTTTGTCAAAATTTTGTGAAAATGAAACGAGCCAAATTAATTTTAGTGAAAGTGTTGGGTACCACCTTAATAGAATATAGAGAAATCTTAATGCAGGTATAAAAATATGCAATCTGTACAAATATACATCAGCTTTAATCCACAATGTGTTCTCTAACGGTATTTATGATGTTGCTAACTTTTTCCAGAGCAAAATGGACGATAATAGAATGTAACAGTACATAGATAAAGTATTTTTAGCTTGCTTTTAATATAAGTGGTTCACCGTGTTGTTTTAACGTAGTTTTGTTTATGTTTTTTCTTATATTGATATCATTAAGATAAGTATAGGTTGGATGAAATGCTCACAGAGGAAATTTATTTCGCCACATTATATTCACTGTTTCAAGTTATGAATCTTGCTAATTCACCCTACCGACGTATCGGAGATACCAAAGTTGTATTGTGGAGTTCGTGTTGCTCGGTATTGTCTTTAGTTGTCTATGTTTTTGTGTACAGTTGTTTGTCGTATTTCGTTTTTTTTTACATCACTTTCTCAGTTTGATACTGAATTTTGAATATTCCTTAGTGTTCTTTCGCTTCTCTTTTTAAATTTGATGCTGATGTAAAACAAAATTGCTAGGTGTTGAAATAGTTTATAACTTTTGAAGACTGAAATCTAATCTGAAGACGTTATTTTATCACCTTTCTATTGCATTTGTATCTATGAATTAGTAAATATTGATGTTTGTTAGGTTTGGTGATTTTGCGCAAATTGTCCCAAAAATTTAAAAGGACATAAAATGTTTAAGTTCTTTCAAGATATTGAAAAATTAAAAAGTATCGAAAAGCAGGAGAGTAACATATTCGAAATGTGCTCACAAAAGTTCCAATTCATTTAGGTTATGCGACTGACCAAACAGAACGTCATTCTGTTTAGAAGTATGGACAAGAAAGAAGATCTATACATCCTCTCTAGAAAGTGTGTATACTACTGTAGCCTGTACCAAGTCAGGAATATAACAGTTGTTATCTATTCGCTTAGTGTGTTTTAGCTTTTGCTTTTGCCATTTGATTAGGGACATTTCTTTTTGAGTTTTCCTCGGTGTTCAGTTATTATGTGATTTTACTTGTTACCTCTTTTACACCATTGGTCATATTTGTATAGTGACACAGTGGTGCAAGATGTTAAGATGATAGAAGGATCATAATTTAGTTTTTACTTCAATATGACAGCCATTATGCTACAGGTGAAGTAAAGACCTTGCTAACATAAAATGTCATTTTTCGTGACGTCAAACTGTGATATATTGGGAAACAATACCTTTTTCTATTGATTTTAGTCATTTACATAAAAACGAGTACATTGAGACCACCCTATTTTAAATGACGTTTGGCTGAATTATGTATAAAGAACTTTTGTACCATTTTTATCACCGAATATTTATTTGATTATATTATTATATGGCGAAAATGCCGGGTTTTCCTAGAATTATAATGAAAATCAATAAAAATGAATTATTTTTAAAAAGTTTTAGCTTTCTTTTGAAATGAAGATATTCCAAAAAGTTTTTTTTACATAAATGCGCATGTGTTTATCTGATGAATAAAAAAAGTTAAGTTTGCAAGTGGAAACGATAAAAATGTCCAAGAAACAAAAATGCTAAGAAAATGCCTAAATGCTCGACCATATTTATCTCGGTATGTAGCAAACGACGGCATACTTTTTTCATCATATATTTGAATTGAAAACGTGAAATAAAGATTGTATTGAAATTTTCTAGAAGGTCTGAATGGAAGTGTAGAAGAGGAAAAAGTGAGCAAACAGTACATAATGAATAGCCAAAAAAAAAATAAAAACATAAAATTTATAACATAAACAAAACAAAAAGAATCAAAAATGAGGGAGGATTTAGTTATAAAGATTGAAAATAATGGAGTGCTTAATTATAGAACAAACGAGAATTATGGAGTACCTTATTGTAAAGAATAAAGAATAAAGCAGTGTTAAATTATAAAGAAGCGAGAGAAGTGGTCATTGAAATCAAGAAACAAAAATGCTAAGAAAATGCCTAAATGTTCGAACATATTTATCTCGGTATGTAGCAAACGAAGGCATACTTTTTTTCATCATATATTTGAATTGAAAACGTGAAAAAAAGATTGTATTGAAATTTTCGTTAAAAATTACTTTGGGATCAAACTATACCATATGCCCTTAATTATAGGTAAGACCTGTAGCACAATTTTATATAAGCGCTCTTATAAATATCGATGATGATCTATTTGTGTTTGTCTATTTTTTGCATATTTATAAAACCACATATAAAATATTGAGACTAATTTTTCCGGAAAAATAAACCTGAATGATTTTGTTCTATGTTGACTTTGATTGTAAGAGATCGTATTGATGAATTATTGTGTCATTTGTCTTTGGATTACGGTTTTGTGAGATCAATTTCTTGAGATTCTACGAATACCAAGAATAAAATAAGATATTTATTCCGATTTGGATTTTACGAATTTTCCTTGAAACAGTCATCCATTTTTTGGTAGAATTATAAAAATATTCCAAATAGCTTTTTTTGCGATTAATTCTTTTATATTTTACTGTAGTCATCAAATTGGCATTTCAACTTATGCTAATATGATTTATTTAGCTGAAAGATATGTGAATAGTAAAACAAATAGAATTGCTTGTAGTTTGCACATAAACGTCTAGGGTCTTCTAGTTTGGCATGCACGAGGGTCTAAATGGAAGTGTAGAAGAGAAAATAGTGAGCAAACAGTACATAATGTATAGCCAAAAAAATAAAATTTATAAAATAAGCAAAAAACAAAAAGAATCAAAAATGAGGGAGGACTAAATTATAAAGAATCGAAAATAATGGAGTGCTTAATTATAGACCAAACGAGAATAATGGAGTACCTTATTATAAAGAATAAAAAATAATGCAGTGTTAAATTATAAAGAATCGAGAAAAGTGGTCATTGAAATCAAGATACGGAGGACCCTACTTCCATCCCAACTCGCATGCATGATAAATGAATGTATGTGTAACTTCATGGAATACTTTCAAGTCACATATACATTGATTTATATGTTGTGCATGTACACACCTTTATGCCTTTTGTAAATGTAACATAGTTTTTAAATGACTAAAAAGATTCTTCTTTAAATTTACATTCACAGTCCAAAAAGCATTAAAAATGACATTAATGTTGCACAAACCGCAATATTGGATGCCATTTTCTAACTTACAAAGTTGTCTTTGTCTATTATTTATGTTTATTCACCTGCTTGGAAATGACAAAACCTTTTTTGATCAAAATATTACCATATAATATTAAGCAATAAATTTGATCATGAAGATTGTTTAACAACTAAAGGCTTTTTTATGAGTGATTCTTGTAGGTTCCAATACCAATTTCTGACCTGAGAATTTTCAACAACAAAAATATCAATGTTCAAAGTATTCACTAACCGTATAGAGCTGTTTATGAATAAAGGCATTACCTGTTTATATTGATTCAATGCACCATCACATCTCGACTAACGATTTGTTTGATTTAACAATATCAGAGTAAATGCAACGTGGTTTTCTTTGCATGTGAGAGCAGATATTCCACTTAAACCAGAAGTAGTATGTAAAAAATCAAAGATACCACAAAGTTATTTTAATTCATATTAAAAATGAGGTTTCATAAAATGCAATTCTACCGTTCTACGTCTTAATCAAAGTGGTTATAGTTGCATGTCACAGGAAGTAGTTTTAAATGTTTATTCGTTTGAGTAGTTCTTATTGCTTATTAAAGCATAACCATGATTACGAGTTTAACAGGTTGAAATGAATTGCACGTATACGTGTACAGTATTATTGAGATTATTTTTAGTTGGTTATACGAACGCATTATTAACATAGCGTTATATCGATGTTTTTGATGTAGTAAATTTTATCTTGTTATTCACTGTTGATAAATAAGGTAAATAAAACTTAAATACAGCCCGTAACAGAGAAGTGATCGAATTGATGTTTCTTTACCGTCAAAATTAGCTACGTTATCGACAAACTTAATTGAGTAGTGACCGAACTATTGGTACTTTAACGTTAAAAAGATTGACAATGCTGACAAACTTTCATGTGTCGATAATCAAGTTTAATACCGATAATATTGAAAATAATTCTAATAATATGAAACAAAATATGTCCATGCACCATTCCGATTGGGCGAAAAAAACAAAAAAAAGATTTATGGAAGGACGTCTTGATAGTATTATTTCCTTTACAATTTTACCCAAAACTAAACAATTAAAAAGGTGTTGATGGGAATTAAGTCCTTTATTTTTTCGGACTACAATGTGTACCGTATGTGTGATGGATTTAAATTCAATCAATAACTTTGAAATATTTTCTCATATGTATACACAAAAGGGAGGACTGGTATTTGTACTTCTGTTAGAATATGTCTTCGTCCGTTTCACATGCCAAACTTTTTTCTAGTACAGTTTAAACGGGAAAATTTTGTTGAGAATTTTTTTTAATATGACAAAATAACGAGCAAAACTATTTCTTGCAATGGCACACACAGAGAATATTTTTTCAAGTAAAAATCAGTAAAAAAAATTTCTCCAAAATATACCATAGCCAGGACCTGACAGTTTTTAGCAGTGTACAAATGAAAATCGTCCGGAAAACTGCGCTTGCTGTCATTTTGAGGGATCATGCAACATTTCACCTATTATCCATAAACAACATAGGTTCTCAATTACTAAAAAAAAGTTCTAAAAGATAATTTCAAATCAGAGTAAACATAACTACTTAACTTCCTTATATCCAGTCGAATTTGTCTATAATAGGTTACACAAAGCTGGTTCTTAAAACGTTTGTGTCAGGGAAAACATTTTTCTTTGACTTTTAAAACATGTAGGGGAAACGGATTTCCTAACCATTCACATATGATATTCCGTATTTCTGATTTTTTGTTCGATAACGTAAATTATACGACTTTTTTTATGACTACATGAACTTGTGCCGTTTATTTTTGCTGGTCTTTAGGAAGACAATTTACAATTGTGAAGTGAACGGAGGCACTTATACATAACCTTATAATTCTGTTTGGAAACAAAAATAAATTCCCAATATATAAATATACATGTATGAATATACATGTATTATATGTCGTGTACATGATTGGATTTTGTAGATATAACTACCGCACAGAAAAAGTATCATGGATTTCGAGCTTTCAAAACTTCGACTTAAACAATGAAAACTTACACGTTGGACATGAAATATTTTGTCGATGAAGAAAATTAAATTATGTCACTTCTGAAATAAGTTTGTCGATAACGTAACTTATTCTGACGGTAAAGAAACGCGAATTCGATCACTACTCTGTTACGGGCTGTACATAAGTTCATGTCTCATAGAAAAGCACAACTTTTACTATAAAATACTGAACAATTGCAGAAATTCTTATTAATCTAACATTGAAGCTACACACAACAGATAATTTGTTTCCAGACGCTACTTCAGCAGAATTATGAAACACTTTATTTCAAGGATATTGTTTTTCAATCAGAATGAAATTGGAAGAAGACTTTCAAATATCTTTTTGTTTCTAAAATATTAATAGTTAGAAATCTCAGTTTCTTTTGATTCTTAAAGTTGTTCTCTATTTACTTTGAAGTATCAATACAAGAATCATAATCTTCCTATTAAGAGTCACATGCTTTTTCTATAAGCTGACGTAATTTAGTCTGATACTGAAATGTTGTATAACTTCTTTTTGGACCATTTTTTCTGATACATTGATTAAATTCTTAGACTTACCAACTTTGTACTTGCATCTTTCTTTCACTTTTAAACAGAAAGCAGACATTTCTCTATTTTTCAATTACATAATGATTTTTTTATTCAAAAATTTCCAATTGAAAAAGAATAAACAAGTGTGCTCGAAAAAGGATAGTTTTCAGTATCAAAATATATCATTCTTATATATATATGTTGAAAAGTTTTTAAATTTTGTCCACGCTGTGCTCAAAATCGGGAAAAAACGGCTGGAAATGCTCCAAATATTTATATTCAATATGAATATTCACATTTTGTCTATCACTATATAAAAGTACTAGTGTTTACTGTTAAATTTTCTGGATTTGTTTTGCGACAAATATAAAATCCAGTTTATTACGGTGCTGTGTGAAATCTGTGATTTCGACCCTCAATGTTAGAGTGTAGAGTGGCATTATTCACTTCTACGCACGCCACCAGGCTACATTGTTATGGTTTTGTTTGAACTTGCGATTTCATATCTTATTATACCGTTTCTAAAGCTTTTACGGTTATGCGATGTTTTCATCTTTTATAAGCGGCTGACCAAGTTCAACTGGAGAATGACCAAGATAAAAAAAAAAAAAAAAACAACATCGCCAATTGTTCATTTTCAATTGCCTCAAGCCAGAAACCTCTTTAAGAATTGTGTAAGGAGTGTATGCAGTTTTTTTTTTTCATTAAGTTTAGAAAAACATAGGTAAATCAAACGATAAGATATAGGATTTGATCCTTCAATCTGAATAATCCGTGATCTTACAATACTCTTAAATAGAACCAGGCTTGAATTTAGTCAAATGAGTTTAAGGTAAGAATAAGGCGATGTGATATGATTGTCAATGAGACAACTATTTAATAAAATTCAATTGATCGTTTAGTTACTGTAAAAGGCCACCGTTGGCCCCTCAACAATGAGCAAAAACCATTACATATTGTCTCGACGTGACAAAATGTGAATCAATTAAAAAACTAGGAGAATTAAGACAAGAGAGGGGAGAAAGATAACAAAGGAACAATTGAACTCATAGATCGAAAGTGAACAGAAAACGCTAAAAAAGGAGAAAAATACAAAATAATTAACAAAAAAGAACCAAAATTATGACAGAGAGATTTTGGCATATTGATCATACGGATAATGAAAAAAAGTAAGTGCAATATACATTACAGATGATTGTCGATTCCATTAATTGTTTACAGCGTTATATTACTACTGTTGTCTGATCAGAGTATTCATGTTACAGTTGCCAATCAGAGTTATTTCCACTCATGAAAAAAAATCAAGGTCTTTCATACTAAATAACAACAACGAGATGAAAGGCTAGTGGTTTTTAATTAATTTCTGTTGGCAAATTATGCGACTGTATAAAATTGGTGCAAAGTGTACATTATAATTTCAAAAAAAAAATGAATGAAAAATGGATATTTACCGTCATTGTAAAATATAGAAGATTTGTGTTTATATTTGTGTGTCCTATAATCTAGTGCCCATATATCCCCTTTTCAATTTGTTTATATCAATATAGTTTAAACGTGATGTATTGATAAGTTGAAGATATCATATTTTCGCATGAAAACTTACAAAACAAAAGAACGTAGCATTATCCACTATATAATATTGATGATGTCCACTATCTTCAACTAATCTATCCCACCAAACATAAATGATACAGCAGATACAGTTAGGTCTGCGAGATATCTTGACTTACATCAAGAAATGACAATGAGAGTCGGATAAAGCAAAAACAGTACAACAAAAGAGAGAGATGATTTCAGCCTCTCAATTGCAAACTGTCTATTTATATGTACAGAAATGTGATTTTAAATTTTGAATATATCCTTTTTGAATTGTCGAAGTCGAAGCTGATGTAAAACAACTCTGCTGTGTGTTTAATAGTTCATAACTTGTAAAAATTTTAATGAGAGAATTTACTATTAAACATATCAATGTTCAAATGCTACATTTACGACACGGACATTACTTGGTTTAAGCTGAGTCATTAACTATATGCAACATTACAACTAATCATTCATTTGATTTTACAATATCAGGGTAAATGTAACTTGGTGTTCTTTGGTCGTCACTGATGAGTCTTTTGTAGAAAAAGCGCGCTTCTGACGCATATACAAAATTTACATCCTGGTATCTATGATGACTTTATTTCCATGTTAAAGCAGATATTACACTTACACCAGAAGAAGTTATGTAAAAGATAAAAGATACGAAAAGTTAGTTTAGCTCGGATTAAAAATTATTTTTTTATAAAGCACAATCCTTCCGTTCAACGTCTTAATCAAAGTGATTATATATGCATATAACGGAAAGTCAATTTCAAATATTCAAGTTTTATAAACAAAAATGTTTTACTGTTTATTCGTTTGAGTAGTTCTTATTGTTTATTGCATTACCATGATAACGATTTTAGGCTGAAATGATTTGGATGTAAACGTGCAAAGTGTTATTGAGATTATTTTAGTTGCTTGTAAGACAATATTGTATTGGCTTAGTGTTTTTATCGAATTAGTTATCGACGGGTGCCACATGTGGAGCAGGATCTGCTTACCCTTCCGAAGCACCTGAGATCACCCCTAGTTTTTTGGTGGGGTTCGTGTTGTTTATTCGTTAGTTTTCTATGTTGTGTCATGTGTGCTGTTGTTTGTTTGTGTTTTTTTATTTTTAGCCATGGCGTTGTCAGTTTGTTTTAGATTTATGAGTTTGACTGTCCCTTTGGTATCTTTCGTCCCTCTTTTGTATTTGATGTAGTCAATTTCAAAATGGTATTCAAAGTTGTGAGTATTAATTTGTTTTTTCCATGGAAATGATAACAAAATAATTGTAAAAATACATGATAATGTCTGTAAGTACAGTACTACTTTTACAATAAAATAAGAATAATTGCTGACAATGTGATATCCGATCTCAGTATAAAATTAAGTTGCACACTACAATACATTATTTGTATCCAGACACAATTTCGGTTCGTATGAGAGATCACACTTCAAGGACATTTGTTTTCAATCGGTTTGAAATTGTATTAAGACTTTAAAATATATTTTAATTGCTAACATGCATAATGTAGCTCGTAATTTGATAGCTTTATAAATATTTTGATATGAGCGTCACTGATGAGTCTTATGTAGACGAAACGCGCGTCTGGCGTACTAAATTATAATCCTGGTACCTTTAATAACTATTGATAGAGTTACTTTTATTTCTAAAACTGTACTACTTTTACTTTGAAGTATCAATAGTTATCAAAGGTACCAGGATTATAATTTAGTACGCCAGACACGCGTTTCGTCTACATAAGACTCATCAGTGACGCTGATATCTAAATATTTACAAGGTCAAACAAGTCCAAAGTTGAAGAGCATTGAGGATCCAAAATTCCAAAAATTGTGCCAAATACGGCTAAGGTAATCTATACCTGGGATACAAATCAAGATACAAATCAGGGTATTCCTATAGAGAGCCACATGCTATATTTACAAAATAAAAGCTAGTACGGGTTTGCTGATATTATTAAAGATTTTGTCATTTGATTCAGGACTTTCCGTTTTGAATTTTCCTCGACGTTTTTGTGATCTTACTTTTTTCTGCGTATTTCGTAGATGTACGTTCATGGGAGGAGTATTAACATTATCATTTTTACCGAGTTGTCGTTAGAATCAGTCAGCTTAAGAGCATGCTCAAGTAGTCTCTTCTCATTGAAAAGCATGTAGTGTATTTAGAGTGCTTTGCTTTCCAATACTATGTATATTTTCATTTTGAAATATCCGACAAGTGTGCTAAAACAAAAAAGTTTACAGTATCCAAATTGCTTAGGACATTTAGAATAAGGATACATAAATAAAAGATCTAAATATTATGAATATGCGTAATTTAGCCATTGAACAAGTCATGTCTCCTTTGAATGTCCATGACGTTAAAATACTAAATCCTTAAGATGTGTTTTAGTTGATTTTTTTTTATTTTTAATTATTGTTTTTGGCTTTCAACTAGCTGTCAGTAATTGCCAGTACTCTCAAATCGTACTTTCTTTTTTAATTTGACCATTTGATATTATTTGTAATGCTTTTTTGTTATTTAATGTTTACTTATGCAGGGTTATATCGGGTCTAAATATCCGCTTTGAGAAGTGTTTGTGTATAACTATAAATTTTCACTTCTTCGTACTATGAACATCAAAATTATTTATTTTGTAAAAATATTTCCTTTCTCTTTTTAAACGATATACCTAACAACAAAATTATTTTCATTTACCTGTGTATAATATTGTAAATGGTCACAGTGGGTTTTTGTTCAATATAAAAAAGAAGATGTGGTATGATTTCCAATGAGACAACTGTCCACAAGAGACCAAAATGACAAACATTAACAACTATAGGTCACCGTACGGCCTTCAACAATGAGCAAAGCCCATACCGTATAGTCAGCTATAAAAGGTCCCGATAAGACAATGTAAAACAATCCAAACGAGAAAACTAACGACCTTATTTATATAAAAAAAAATGAACGAAAAACAAATATGTAACACATAAACAAACGACAACCACTGAATTACAGGCTTCTGACTTGGGACAGACACATACATAAATAATGTGGCGGGGTCAAGGTTATTACTTTTTTTCAGAAATCATTTAACATTTCATAGCGGTATAATACTGTTACTTTAATTATTCACCCCTTATTTTATTGATTTTGTATTATCATTGTATCATAGATCAATGTATCCATTGAGTGTATGTTCACTTGTGTTAAATTGTCTTTTGACTGAGTTTAATCATTTCAATTGATATTTTAAAGTGTGTATTTCTATGTTGTGGTGTTACACTATTGATTCAGATAAGGGTAAAGGTTGGTACCTGTTTATTTGTTTACACCCACTGCAATTGTTTGCAGCTGTCTTTAGACAGGAATATGGTGTTTAGTAGTAGTCGTTTGTTGATGTAGTTCATTCTCGTTCCTCTTTTTTATATAGATTTTACCGTTTGTTTTCCCCATTTGAATGGTTTGTACTAGTCATTTCTTTAATACCGATTTCATATAATTATGTGCCTTTCCTGTATCATTTTGTCAAGCTTTTGTAAGCCGCTGATCGAGTTCAAAAGTAATATGACTGGTATAATACAAAGAAAAAAGAAAAAAAAGCCACTTGTGCATGAAAAATTGCCTCAAGCCAGAAACCTCTTCAGGGTTGTGTAAGGAGAGTAAGTAGTTTTTGTCATTTGGTTTAGAGAAACCTTGATGTGTCTTCGCGCTAACATTTTCTGTCTTTCACATATAATAAAATTAACGGTATCAATTTTCTTGCACCAGATGCGCATTTCGACAATACATGTCTCTTCAGTGATGCTCGTGGCCAAAATATTTGAAATCCAAAGCTTATATAAAAGATGAAGAGCTATAATCCAAAAGGTCCAAAAAGTATAGCCAAATCCGTGAAAGGAATCAGAGCTTTGCATGAGGGAGATACATTCCTTAATTTATAATAATTTCTATCATTTTGTAACAGCAAATTTTAATAACACAAAAAAAATCCGTATTTTCATGCCAGTACCGAAGTACTGGCTACTGGGCTGGTGATACCCTCGGGGACTAATAGTCCACCAGCAGAGGCATCGACCCAGTGATAGTAATAAAATTAACGGTATCAATTTTCTTGCACCAGATGCGCATTTCGACAATACATGTCTCTTCAGTGATGCTCGTGGCCAAAATATTTGAAATCCAAAGCTTATATAAAAGATGAAGAGCTATAATCCAAAAGGTCCAAAAAGTATAGCCAAACTGTAACTTTGTATACCAGTAATTATAAATCTACCACTTGTTATATAAAGCCTGTTATTTGTTATACCTTTATGTATGATTATTCTAAAAACATGATGTGAAGGCACGTTGATTGATCAAATGTGGGATTTTTTCTTCTTTGGCGATTCATTTCTTTAGACATCAGATATGATCAATCAATCTGAATAATTCGTGATCTTTCAATGCTCTTAAATGGGACCACGATTGGAATTTGTCTGATTATTTTGACATATTGAAGATTGATAAATGTATTGCTTCTTTGCATATGAAAGAATCTATTGAAATGAATAGCGGAGTGTTCAGATAATATATTCCGGTATTGTTTCCGGAGAACCTTTCTTTCATCTATATACATCTCAAAAATATCCTGCTTCTCGTCTTTTTCTTCTGACGACTTTTATGGTATAATTATAGGTTTGTTGTGAAACGATGGGTAACCTTTGTGATAGAATCGAATTTTTATAGAAAGTGTTTTGTGCTTTTGTCTAAAACCCGGTCTTAATGATGACAAAACAAGATAGCAACCACCGACAACCACTGAATTACAGCCTCCTAGGTGGGGACAGGCACATACTCATTATGCAGAATTTGTCGAGGTCAAAAATATATTCCCTTCACCCCTCTGCCCAGCCAAAATCTACTCCCCAAAAACTTATACATTGATTTAACAGCACAACAAAATAAAAAAGTATTTCTTTTTTGAATCTTTGTCATACACAAAATGATAAAAAAAAAATTAAAAAAAATGTACAACATAGTTTACAGATGGTTGTCAAATCAATAAACTGTGTATAGCGTTCTATACTGTCTGGTCAGATAGTTTACCTACAAATGTCCATAACGATTATTTCCACTCATTAAAAAAAAATAAGGTCTGTCATACTAAATTTCAAAGTGATTTAAAGTGTGTGAATATTAATTAATTTCTGTAGGTAAGTAAGAAAATGAATGAAGGGCGTCTGTATAAAGAGTTGTGCAAAATAATCAGTTTAAAATAATAAATAGAAAATCAATATTTAAACCCATCGCAAAGTTGGGTTGTTTTTAAATTTCTGTGTTGAATTGGCTTGTGACCAATATTTCTTTTGTTCATATCAAAATAGTCCCCTAACTTGGGGTATGGTCAGTGGAAACTAATACTGCAAAAACTAAAGAAATAGCATATCCTCTAACTTCATGTTCTTCTGTAAATACGATGTGTCTAAAATTGGTAAATATATTGAACTCAACTACCTAATCAATAGATGCAGTCAAATCTGCCTCATATTTTGACTTTTGTCTAGAAACTGTCGAAGAGGGTCTGTTCAGAACAAAGCTTTACGACAAAAAAGATAATTTAAGCTTTCCAATTAGGAAGTCTCCATTTATATGTAGAAACATTCCAGGAGCACCTGCATATTGAATAAATATCTCCAAGTTGATAAGATATTCCAGATATTGCATTGCTGCAGGATCTCCTTGATAAAGGATTGCTGCACATATGGAAGGAAGCGTTCCAAGAAGGGAGCCTTTCGAAAAAAATTCGGACGCCATCACGAGCAGGGTTGATTGTTATGGAATATCTATTTTACAGGTGACGATGAATATTTCCTGATTATTGTTATCACAATCCCTTCTTTTTCTCTCGAATAAAACCTACCGATAAAGACTTATCACCGGATTTGTACTTTAATGAGAATCACTACGTGTGGAGCAGGATCTTGCTGTTCTGTAGCAACTCAGGTCACTTACGTTTTTTGGGGGGTTCGTGTTGTTCAGTTTTCTCTGTTTTGTTTTGTTTACTTTTGTTTTTCTTCTGGTCCTTTTTCGTATTATCTCATTACCTTGTCAAAGAAAGAGGGACGAAAGATACCAAAGGGACAGTCAAACTCATAAATCTAAAACAAACTGACAACGTCATGGCTAAAAATGAAAAAGACAAACAAACAACAGCACACACGACACAACATAGAAAACTAAAGAATAAACAACACGAACCCCACCAAAAAATGAGTTGAGATGTCTCTTTAGCATCTTTTGTCTATCCTTTTCCAAATTAATATTTTATTGTTATACCTTTATTTTAATCATATATTATCAAACGTTAAGTGCGTATACTTTATTTTATTATCAGTTATATTCTGCAAAAAAGAACTTCCGTGTTTATCTTTGAAAGAGGTGTTGCTTCGTTTAACGACCTTTAATTACTTTTTGAATTATGTATGGCTGTTCTATGAAATGATCTTGACTCGTCTCCTCCAACAAGCATTTGAAAAAAACATAATAATGATAGTATCAAATTAGAAATGAAATTTTAATTAAAATGATATCGAACGTTCTGTAAAAGACAATGATACTTTATTTTATTGATATGATTCCTTTTTATGTGAATTGATTGCTGCATTAAACTTGGAAGAATTATAGTTATTCATACATATATCATACCTTTCTTCATTTTCTACAGTCTTTAAAGAAATGCGTGAAATCGTTAGTTGTTATGTTGTATTTGAACATACGATCATTATTAAGACATGTAAGTGCATTGACCAATTATTAATTTGACATTAAGTCAAACCCCGCAAATAAAAGTCATCATAACACACATTATTTTCGTTCGAAAAACATGTGTCTGGGATGTCCCCCTCCCACCCAAATATCAAATGTTCGGTCTTTAACAGGTATGATTAAATTATTATACCTTGATTTCCAATTAGAAGTGAACTAATCACATTTGAAGGTGTGATCATTATCTTTACATTTTGTTTTTTTCCATAGTTTATTGAATGAATTTGTTTTTTAAAATATATTATTACTTCTCAAAACGATCTGAATAGCTTTTATTCTTTGGTTACCCTATCTTATGGATACAATTAACATTATTTCACCAAAGAATTAGAATTATAGCAAGATGTTCGACGATATATAACTCTTTTATTCTCTTCAGGTTAATTGCATACTTTTAACTTGTTTGTTTTTCTTTTCAGTGCGAAACTCAAATGATCTTCTGCGAAATAAAATCCACAAGTCAACGCCTGGATCAAAACAGTCAATAGATATAACAGATTACAACACGACTTTAAGTTGACAGAAGACAAAACTGTAAATAAATGGTCATAGTCGTTTCTCAGGGGATAAAAACGGCATTATACTACGAACGAAGATATGCAAAGCATATCATTTGTGATTATTCGACCGTAAATATGATAAGAAATATAAATAATGGAGATCTAAATAACTATGAGATGTGATTGCCAATATTTTTAAATAGATGAAATTTTATCATTGTGTAATAGATGGTTTTGTTTTCGTAAACAATTGAAGCAAAAAAAAAAGAAAAAAAAGAAAAACTGATAGATAGAGTTATCATAGTATTAACACAAATCTATAACATGTATTTGTATCTTTAAAATGTACAGAAAACCACTGTTATAAAAGCATTCAGTCCATGTAAGCCTATGAGAACACATACCGAACATAATAAAACTTTTATTTTATTTTCCTATAGATTAGACTCAGAGTTATGTAATGTCGACGTATCAAAGGCAGTTTTATTCTAGTTATAAAACATCAATAAGCATTATACATTAACTAATGTAAATGTGTTTGTGAACTTCAGTTCCGAACATCTAATAACAACAGATTGAATATTTTGGCATACTTTATGGTTTTTATATTTTTATTTCATTTCTCAATTTCCTTATCAACGAGTGAACGGCAAATATTCAGTGAACATGGTACAAATGGTATATGATCAAAGAGAGCAAGTATTGTGACAAAAAAAAAGCATAACTAAGGGGTAGCACAGGGAAGTTATTTCCAAAACTGTGTTGGTTTTTTTTTTGTATTTTCTTCCCTTTTCCCATTTGTTTCTTTATTTGTTCAAGGTTCCACCTTTTTCGCTTATGATTATCAATCTATTTCGTAATATTTGTTCACTTTTCAAATTTTTTAAACATGATAATTGTGTCTGACCATGGACATTATTTATTGCCTATATTAGTCAATATACTATTTCAAGGTCTAGCGTTCAAAGTTCTAAACCTGATATCTATAAAGAGCTTATTTGTAATATTAATTGTTGCAAATAAAAACGTACCTTAGTATTGAGAAGTGAAATAAAAAAAATAACGAACTCAAAGGAAAACTCAAAGCGCCAAGTCTCTCATCAAATAGCAAAATCGAAAGATCAAACACATCAAACACATCAAACGAATGGAAAACTACTGTCTACTGACTTGGTACAGTAAAAAACGTGGATTAAATCTGGTTTTGTAGCTAGCTATACTTCTCACTTGCATGACAGTAGCATAAAGTTCCATTATATTGACAACAATGTGTAAACAAAACAAACAGATATGAAATATAACATTGTCAAAAAATGGGATACATCAATCAACATTGTAAATTATAATCTTAATCACAATGAAACCAATCAAATATTTCAACAAAAGCACATAAGCACAAATTGAATATCAAAAATTAGTATATGTGCTTTTAATACAAAGCGAAGACCCGGATGAGTCCAACAAAATAACATTATTATAAACATAAATAGTGTCAATCATGCAAAATTATTTAGTTAAACAGTATTGATAAGACGTATAGCAGGTAATTATTTCTAACAGGATTACTTTATTTATAAGTGCATGTTTGTGAACGGTTTTTGGAAAGAATAGCAATAAGCGGAATACATTTTATAGTTGTTTGTTACATATATTTTTCTTGTTGTACAGTTAAGGGTTATAGTTATTATCTGTTCAATAAAAATGAAGATAGTATTTCATTCTTTTTACTTGGAATGACTCAGAAGAAGTCAATATATAATAGTTGTTACAATTATCAACAATTATACAAAGTTGAATAAAAAAATACTGAACTCCAAGGAAAATTCAAAACGGAAAGTCCCTAATCAAATGGCAAAATCAAAAAAAGCTCAAACACATCAAACGAATGGACAACAACTGTCATATTTCTGACTTGGTACTTCGTATAAAATGTTCTGAAAGTATTTTTACCTTTGACAGAACTCTTACAATGAGGATGCAGATATTAAAACGATTTTCGTAACAAATATATGGGATATGATGCCACTTGAAATAAGTTATTGTTTGTGTCCATGTACTGATTTTGTATCATGAATTGATATCACTTATCCGTTGTATTTCTATTATTATGACAACATTATTTATAAACCAACCCAGTTAAAACAAATCATCCTCCCACTTTTTGTATGTGGGTTGAAACTAATCTTTGATTAACATTTGAATGCGATTCGTTTATTTATAGTTTGAGTCAGGACTATTTGTTTCATTTTTACTTTTTCTGTATTGAAACTCTGTACAAATTTACTTTGAACATGCAGTTAAAAGATTGAGTCTTCCAGTGCTGATTTATGAAGTTGTGGTATGAAATCAAATCCGAAATACAGCTGTATCTGTTTCAACGTCCGAAAAAAGTAGTCAAGTTGGCGATACGAAGTCCCGAGTTTGCTGGCAATATGAGTTTGCGGACAGGACACTATAGCAAGCATACAAGGAACCGTATAAAATTCAGAACAACATCTTGTAGTAAAGTATAAATATGGAGAACACTTGGTACCTACGAAATTTGGGAGAAAACCAAATTTGTTTAAAAGTAAAAAGATTTAAACGCGGAAGTTCAAAGGATAAAATATGAAGGAGACAAGCCAATATCATGGATTTAGATGTCGAAATTAGAAAAGCAGAGTGCGCAGGTCTACACGTTTTTTTTTTGGTAATCCAGGTTATTTAACTCGAAACCAGTTTTGATATTAGGTACTTCGGACAGGCAAGTTTAATTCTTTTTATGTGACGTATGTCATATTGCTTCGTGGGATAGGACAAATTGATAAACAGACTTTATAGTTTTGAGGATTAGAGAAATACTCGATATAAACCAGTTTGTAAAGTGACTTATTCATTGTTTATATCCAATAAATGTATAGCAGGCCACAAGAAATTGACGGAAATGTGAAAGAAAGACACCTTCAAGATAAGGAAAATGAATAATAAACTTAGGGATTAGTTTTGATGGCAAATAATGATTTTTTCCGATTTCTATTGATCTTTTTTCTAATCTTTTTTGAAATCTTTAGAAAACTCGGTATATTATGTAATTCTTTTCATTATACTAGATTGAAAATGAAAATTTTGATTGCTTTCTTTGGAAAAATCTGTAGTTCGAAAGGTTGATATTGAATTTCTATTGCTATCATTTTATTTGAAATTGTTGTCCTGACCTATTCTTTATTACTTATCACCACTTTATTGATGCAAGATTCTTTCGATTTAAAACATGATAGGAAAGTCTATTCATTTTAGAATGTGAGATCTTTTCCGGGTTTAGCTTTATTTTGATTTAGATTTAAAAGAGATAAAACATAATAAATAAATTTGGAATATTTACTGTCCTCTGGTTGGTTAAAAGTATTACTTTTATTTTCAGTGTTGTCAATTTTTATGGCGACACGCCCATTCTGACGTTGTGTATTCATACGCCAAAAGTGTGTACGTTGTGATTGTTAATATAAATAAAATAAAACAGAGAAGACTGGAGGAAACTTGTCCTTGCCCTATGTGCCATAAGGCATAGCAAGGACTAAGTAAGTAAGTAAATGAAATAAAAAGTTCGTTGAGCCTTACTTTTTGAAAGACATTTATTTTTAATGAATGGCAACAATTTATTTTGAGTTTTGAACCATAAAATTAATGTTTGACGCTTCACTTAAGCGGATTATTCAATGTGAAGAGTCAACACTTAATTTTATGGTTTAATAAATTCAAAATAAACAATACCCATTCATTAAATGGAATCTTCAACATTTGACAAGTGTGTAATCTTTACATCAGCCTGAGTCTAGAAAAGTTATCAATCAAGCATTAGATTATATTGCTAACTACATGTATTAGCCATAAATACACACACAACACCTTTAAAATTTACCAACAAACAATATCATCAACGAGGCTATTTACACGCTGTAACATTTGAAATCACATAAGCCTGTGGCGGAATTAAACAAGTATTTAGGAACCAATTTTTTAAAACAAAAATTTATGAGAATGAAAGGCGACTGCTCACTAAGTTCAGAGTCAGTGCACATAAATTAGAAATTGAAAGAGGCAGATATATGGGGCTTCGAGTGGAGGATAGAATATATGTAAATTATGTAACACTGAAGTTGAGAATGAAATTCATTTTCTTCTTCAGTGTCCTGTTTTAGAAAATAAAAGATCTGAATATATAAATTACTTAAATAAGGTTAACAAAAACTTTAAAAGCCTCCCAAATAAATCGAAATCAATATGGTTAATGTCATCTGAGGATAAAATTATAATTAAAAAGTTTATTATTGTGTACTTTATTAACAGAGAGAAAATCAATTCTGGATACTGTTTAGTCACCGGTGGTTTGTCCATCTATATTATATTGTAAAACTATATATATCATTTCTGCAGAAATTATTTGTTTGAAAAAGACTTTACTTTGTTTAATTGTTAAATATTCAATGTAATCAATATGTAATCCTTTGTATGAAATTGACAATAAAAAAAAAACGTTGTATTGTACTTGTATTGTATAAAGATAAAAATTTAAAATAAGGAATGCAACCAGTAATAAACGAAATGGAAAAGATAAATCTATTCAAATATTAACTAGTAAATATTTCGCTTGTTACTGATGATCATGTACCAAAGATATGTTTTCGGTTATTTCCCTTTCATAGCAATTTACTGCTGCAATTACATTGAACGCATAAACATGTTATGGTTTTATACCTAATAATTCTGTTGATTTGATTCTGGATGTTTTATTAGATCTTATTGGTACTACCTTTCTGAAATAATTGCTTTTTGTCATATAACTCCAATATAGACAGATACAAATGAAAACCATTTATTCGCATTGGTTGGTTATAATTTGACACCAAAATAAAATATTGACAAATTACTAGTCTCATCTTCGTCGATATGTAATGTACTTTATCCATTGTTAAGAAGATCAAGTACTCTTAAATGTATCTATCAATCATAATTTTAGTGGCCTTCGGCTGATGTCTGTTCTTTGGTCGAGTCGTTGTCTCTTTGACATATTCCCCATTTCCATTCTCAATTTTATCGTTTAAACATAAATGTCATTGAAAATGGGAAAATAAAACCGCAAGAAACAGACAGAAAAAGCTAATGATGGGGGTCATTGTTTTATTCTTTCACTTTGTAGACTTTATTCTCTATTCTTTAATGTTTTTGTTTTTATTCTCTTTTCTTTATATTTCAGCACCTCATTATTTACTTTTCTTTATTCCTGATATCAATTTTGGATAGTTTCCGTATGTTTCTCCCTTTGTTCTGCATATATTGCTCATTATTCTCTATTCTGTAAACCACATCCAGAACCCAAGCCAAAGTTTAAAAACCTGAAATACATTTACTTCAATAAACATGTATCACCCGTCTTTCAGCATAAAAAAATCATTCTATAACTGGAAAATTGTCGCTAACTTAATTTGCTAGCTAATTATTATTATAATATTATGACTCATGATTTATGGGCATTATGTTTTCTAGTCTGTGTGTCCGTCCATCCGTTCGTCTGTCTGTCCCACTTCAGGTTAAAGTTTTTGGTCGAGGTAGTTTTTGATGAAGTTAAAGTCCAATCAACTTAAAACGTAGTACACATGTTCCCTATGACATGATCTTTCTAATTTTAATGACAAATCAGAGGTTTTACCCCATTTTCACGGTTCACTTATCAAAGAAAATAATAGTGCGAATGGGGCATTCGTGTACTGGGGGCACATTCTTGTTTTCTTATGTTTTCCTTGGAGGATAGTACGAGTTTACAGCACCTGAAAGAAACTGCTTATAACGGTACAAGCTGTGATGTTGATTGCAATTCATCGACAAGAAGCAGCTGTGAAGGCATTGAGTAAAAAAGTGTTTCTCATCTGTCCATATCCACAAGCATCTTTCACATTGTAAGCGCAATATAGCTTACAAATTCCTCCATTATCACTCAAATTGGTATCTAGTTATCGCCATTCGGATATGTGTTCTATAAGATATTTGCAAGGTCAAACGTCAATGGCACTTGATATATGTTATACGTATTACCCGGCATCGCAGTCTCTTTTAAGTTACGCTTGATACTATATCAACATGGAAAACACTTTTCTTTCTCTTTATTGATTTTAATCAAAGTATACAATAGTTGTTTTTATGCACATATAATTGATTATTAACAAATAGTGGATTCGTTCATCTGTCCTATTCTTACTAAAATGAACTAAAGATCCGCTTTACGTTATATTGCCTTTACTTGGAGCTTAAGTTCTTTTATTATCAAATTATTTCATTATAAAGTTTGAAATCAAAATATCGATTGTGCAGGGTTTTTTTAATTTTCATTATTGGAATTATTTAATTGAAAAAAAATATGTTTGTTACAAGTTCACTGACGGAAATATAGTTTGAATTTAGGGAAATATAGGTTGAATTAGTTTCCAATTGCAGGATACAGCCCGTAACAGAGAAGTGATCGAATTGATGTTTCTTTACCGTCAAAATTAGCTACGTTATCGACAAACTTAATTGAGTAGTGACCGAACTATTGGTACTTTAACGTTAAAAAGATTGACAATGCTGACAAACTTTCATGTGTCGATAATCAAGTTTAATACCGATAATATTGAAAATAATTCTAATAATATGAAACAAAATATGTCCATGCACCATTCCGATTGGGCGAAAAAAACAAAAAAAAGATTTATGGAAGGACGTCTTGATAGTATTATTTCCTTTACAATTTTACCCAAAACTAAACAATTAAAAAGGTGTTGATGGGAATTAAGTCCTTTATTTTTTCGGACTACAATGTGTACCGTATGTGTGATGGATTTAAATTCAATCAATAACTTTGAAATATTTTCTCATATGTATACACAAAAGGGAGGACTGGTATTTGTACTTCTGTTAGAATATGTCTTCGTCCGTTTCACATGCCAAACTTTTTTCTAGTACAGTTTAAACGGGAAAATTTTGTTGAGAATTTTTTTTAATATGACAAAATAACGAGCAAAACTATTTCTTGCAATGGCACACACAGAGAATATTTTTTCAAGTAAAAATCAGTAAAAAAAATTTCTCCAAAATATACCATAGCCAGGACCTGACAGTTTTTAGCAGTGTACAAATGAAAATCGTCCGGAAAACTGCGCTTGCTGTCATTTTGAGGGATCATGCAACATTTCACCTATTATCCATAAACAACATAGGTTCTCAATTACTAAAAAAAAGTTCTAAAAGATAATTTCAAATCAGAGTAAACATAACTACTTAACTTCCTTATATCCAGTCGAATTTGTCTATAATAGGTTACACAAAGCTGGTTCTTAAAACGTTTGTGTCAGGGAAAACATTTTTCTTTGACTTTTAAAACATGTAGGGGAAACGGATTTCCTAACCATTCACATATGATATTCCGTATTTCTGATTTTTTGTTCGATAACGTAAATTATACGACTTTTTTTATGACTACATGAACTTGTGCCGTTTATTTTTGCTGGTCTTTAGGAAGACAATTTACAATTGTGAAGTGAACGGAGGCACTTATACATAACCTTATAATTCTGTTTGGAAACAAAAATAAATTCCCAATATATAAATATACATGTATGAATATACATGTATTATATGTCGTGTACATGATTGGATTTTGTAGATATAACTACCGCACAGAAAAAGTATCATGGATTTCGAGCTTTCAAAACTTCGACTTAAACAATGAAAACTTACACGTTGGACATGAAATATTTTGTCGATGAAGAAAATTAAATTATGTCACTTCTGAAATAAGTTTGTCGATAACGTAACTTATTCTGACGGTAAAGAAACGCGAATTCGATCACTACTCTGTTACGGGCTGTATGTAAGGTGAACAATCCATTGAAAGCGTCAGAATATATATTTGTCGTTTAAAAATCGTTCAATTAAAAATACCGTTGAAGTTTTCAACTAGCTTGTCAAACGTTTTGTTTCATACAAAATGTCAATAAAGATAAATATATCTTTAGAAATGGACAAACCTTCTAAAAACACAATGTACTCTGAAACTGACGATATTGAACGCAGTAAACACTGTTCTGTTGTTGAAAACCTGTGTTATCTTTTTTGGTTTAATTGTGTGTATGTTGTTTTCCCATTAACGCACACTCCACATTTCTTTTTTCTAAGTTCAATCATTTCAGAAAGAAACATTCCAACAACATGCAGATGTAGGAAGTATAGAGTTCTTGTAACTATTCTCCGTAGTCATACATATGCAATTAAAGAACTAAGAGAGGCGAGAAATTCAAACGAGATAATTAAACTCAAAAATGACAAAGGAAAATCGACCAAAAGACAAACAACAGAATTCAAAACACAACATAGAAAACTAAAGACTGAGCAATAAGAACCATACCAATAACCCGGGGTCGTTCCATCTCAGGAGTATTGACACTAAAATATCTCAAGAACAAAAGGTATCATAGCATTACCATTTAAAATGCGGTGTATTGTTATAAAAGAAAACATGCTTTAGTAATAACATATATTTTATTGAAACAAATTAAAAATATGATGATACAATATATCAACTTCCTGTCATGTGCAACCAATAGTCTCAGTGTATTACATAAGTTTGTAATTGTCCATGTAGTTTGTATTTGGCTTTTGAAATGGAAAGGCGTATTCATAAAAGTGAGATTTTAGCAAATTTTTCACATATTATTTATATAATTAAAGATTCATTTTTACCAAAATTTAAATCTATTGAGAATAAAACAATTTAACTAAAGTTAAGTGCGCCAGTAATACTGCCGAACAAAGGTATAGTACGTCAGTAATACTGCCGAACTAAAGTAAAGTGCGCCAGTAATACTGCCGAACAAAGGTACAGTACGTCAGTAATACTGCCGAACAAAGGTACAGTACGTCAGTAATACTGCCGAACTAAAGTAAAGTGCGCCAGTAATACTGCCGAACAAAGGTATAGTACGTCAGTAATACTGCCGAACTAAAGTAAAGTGCGCCAGTAATACTGCCGAACAAAGGTACAGTACGTCAGTAATACTGCCGAACAAAGGTACAGTACGTCAGTAATACTGCCGAACTAAAGTAAAGTGCGCCAGTAATACTGCCGAACAAAGGTATAGTACGTCAGTAATACTGCCGAACTAAAGTAAAGTGCGCCAGTAATACTGCCGAACAAAGGTATAGTACGTCAGTAATACTGCCGAACTAAAGTAAAGTGCGCGAGTAATACTGCCAATGTTGTTTGTTTAACAAAACATATTTTAACAAAAGAAATAAAAGTAGATAATCACAATGATAGACGTGGACAATAAAAACTTTTTTTACGAAACGAAAAGTAATACAGGGTCGAAACTATTGGTCAAAACTGAGATCATGCAGAACAATGTTACCATGACGTGTACACTTTCCTTTCTTTGAGTTTAAGTAATGTTAAAACACAATGGTGATAATATCTAGTAAGTCTACGTGTGCGAAGTTGATTTCAACATCACAAAAATAGTCCTTAGAAAGTGCACTATACGTAAGAATACAATATGTTTAAACCTTTTTAAAACATATATAACAGAAATGACACAATTAACAATTAAAAGAATATAACTTAACAAATGAAACAAATATTGCTGCGTAATTGATAGGTGCAAATATAAAAAAATCAATCATAATGGACCAATGTCATTGATAAACGAAATTCGAAACGAAATTCAATGACACTCGATAAAAGGAAATACTATTCATCACAAATATTCTGAGCATTGTACATCTACTTTGATATCGAAAATTTAGCATATTCAAAGTAGAAATAAATTCAGAAATTAATATGTTGGTCACAAGATTCTGTTTTTATGATATTCTTCAAAACTCCGAAACTAAAATGAGTTTTGAAATACCGAACAGTTAAAATATTGGCACAATTTAACAATGTAACAGTGAAACGATGAGCAGATCAAACAGATGTCTTACACAGTTTATATAAAACAGTGTATAATGTATAATATATGTATAATGTTGCGTGAAGAAAAAACGTATGGCCGTTTAGAATCATCCCATTGCGGTATTGCTGCGCAGAATGTTATATGCACTTGGTACAATAGATGACCTCCCCATTGTATTCAAATTCAACATGGAGCCCATTTCGTTACGAGAAGTTCTTTCTGATCTAAGATTTGCAACAGACCCAAACATAGAGGTCTCCATCTCACTGCGCATTTGGTCCAAGTCCAAATGTAAATTGTCAGTATCATATCCTGTCTCTGTAAGTGATACGTCACCATCGTCTTCCGGTATATAAATACTGGAGTAATCTGACATTTCAGCACGTGACTTTGCATAATCGGCCCTGTTTCTGGACATGAATTCTTGTTGATTTCGCTTCATTTCTTCTACAATTCGGAGGTTTACATCCTGCAATGCTTCCCTGATGGCACCTTCTGCCTTTGTGTCTCCTGAAAATAATAGTTGATTTTTTTTAACAGTTAATGTTAAAAATAGTTATATATTTAGATATACATAGTTTATACATTTGTATATTTGTCATTCAATTTTATATGTTCTTACGAAATCGTAAAAGTGATGTGCGGAATCGCCTCTTTGTTTATTCTCTCACTGTTATCAAAATGTCGTTAACGTAAGACGTGGTTTTGTTCATGAGCTAGTCCCAACCCAAAACTGTTTGTTCATGAGGTAGTCCCAAACTTAAACTAAAGATTAAAGACGAGGCCCATATCGTCACATGATTGAGGACCCGGGACTTCAATTTGGTCTTTGCTAAACTATTTATGTTCCGGATTTAAAAATAATATATAAATTAACCAACGCACCTATGTTAAATTAGCTTTAATTGGTATATTAAAAAAACACTTCTTATATAACATGTTAAGCATAGTTACGTTATAATTATAAGCCGAACAAAAAACGTGTCCACTAAGACATTTGTGAACATTTAACAAATTTGTTACGGCTTTTTGTTCTCAAGCATAGTACGTATAATTAGTCGACGAAAAAAAAGAGAAACAATAAAAATAAAAAAAGAGTAAAGCAGCAATGTGAGCAATTACAAACTATCTTGATTTGGTCATTTTACCTTGCATGCGAGCTTGGTCCAGTGCTCTCTCAAAAGTATTGAAGGCAGAATGATATTCCCGCAGTTTCACTGAAAATAGTTATGTACATTATTTCAGATGATAAAATTTAAACCTTTTGAAGAAATATACTGATGACTGGTTGCGACAAGCAGGTTACAATACTCAGAGATTGATTAGTTTTACTTTATAATAATCCTTTAAACTAAATCAGATGCTTTCTCTATAGTTTTCGGTTTACCGTAAGAATTTTGAAATCTTTGATAATTTCAACATGATTTATAAAATCAGTAAAACTCAAAATAGATTATGAAAACGATTGACAAAATAACACTACGTGTGTAACACAAAACTGCACACCAACATTTTTTTATACACGACAGAATTAAAATGCAATACAATAATGTCTATATCTAAATTCAAAATACTAGACTTCATCTGTCATTGCCAACACCATTCAAAACTATGGCATATTCACTCTTTCTTATGACATTCTACACAACTCGTAAGAACACCTGAGGGTGTTGGTTGCCGAGTGGTCTAAGAAGTTGAACTTCTGTATCACTAGCTTGTCAACACTGAGGTTGTGTATTCCACACCCGCACGTGGAAGGAACGCTCGACTCCAATCTTAATTGACTGGATTTTAAGTTTCCTACTGAAGTTTGATGGTTCTACATAGGTACCAGACTTCCTCCACCAATTAAAAATGATTGCCACGAAATAGGAGTGTAGTGTTGAAAGTGGTTTAATAATCAATCAATCAATCATAAGAACACCCCTTGACCTCCGGAACTGATAGTTTGCTCATGGAAGTATTATATTTCATTTTACTTTCATAATTTGTCTTACCTTCTGCAACTCCCAACAGAACACTAGACTGTAACTGGTAGCTCCATTCTACAGCTTCCTCGGCTGCCTCTAATGAACGTCGTGCTGCCTCACGTGCAAATTCAAACTGTTGAAGGATCAAGAAACAGTTCCCAATCTCATGGTATAACCAGGCTGTTTCCAATCGTGTAGCACAATATGGAACTTTTCGGGAAAATCTAAATATGTATTGATTTCCAAAATAGAATATGTACTATAGATATACATGTTTTGATTATTTTAAAAACACAGTCACTAAGGTACTATCTATTTAGTTAAGTAAAACGAATCTTAAAAAATAGTAATAATATATTTCTAATGTATTATATCTGGGAACAGTATATATGTTCCTGATTATATTATAGACATATATGAATACTATGCATGTACCGTTGAATACTTTTTTATGTCACATATCAATGATTGACAAAATTGAAAAAGAACAAAATTTAAACGAAAGGGATGATACACAAGCTTAAACAGAACGCACAACACAGAAAAATATATGAATCGGTCCAGAAAGTAAAGGTAAAAATAATGCACATCGGTTTGAAACCTTACTTATAGGTTTTCATCAAATGTATGCAATTTTGGTATTTTATATTTGGCTGTGTTACATCGATCATAGTCTATCCGAATTATTTTGCAATTCAATCATATCAAACCGTTACAAAGGTCCGTATTCAACTTGCTGTGAGTTGAGCGTCTATTTTCTCGATGTTGAAGTCCTTACTGTGACTTTGCGATTAAGAACAGCAATACAAGCGCTGTTTCTTTGCTTTTTGTGTGTTTTGTACTGTGCTTGTACTATTTTTTTTGTCATGAATTGATATCCCATATCCTTATATGATCTTAAATGACATTTTATCTGAAATTATCTTTTGAATACTTAGATCAACAATGGATTATCAGCGCTTAAGCTTACAGTTCTAAAGCATTTTGATGTTTTCCTTGAGAAACATAAACTCTTCCTAGATTTCCAAGGGCTCTTGAGATCATTTCTGTGTCGTCACTGGAACAAAAAAACATGCCATTATTTCAAGGGTATTACAAACTCATTATTCTGAATGAGTACATATAATGTGCTTGGTTTTATTGGCATTGCTTTATTGCTTTAATATTGGTCTATTCGAGTATTACTCACACAGTTCTCAGTACTGCAGTATTTGACGTATTTACATAGAACACATTTTCATTTTGTCAAACTTTTGATGATTTGAGGCATGAACATGTGTATAGGATGAAATTGTTCATTTATGTTCGAAGATAATAGTAGAGGGATTCAAAATCTTACTTCTGAGATGAAAAAAGGCGTTATTTTTGTACAATCTAGGTTTTGCTCCTTTCTTTTATGTTGTCTCTACGGTTTTTGTTAAACTGCTATTTTACTTTTTGTTTGAGGTTCCAATTTTCAAAGATATTTTATAGAACACACATATATTTTGCTTAATTGGTAATGCTTTTAAAAGTTGATTTGAACTCCCATGCAGGCACGCTTGATCTTGATGATATTGGCTTCAGTTTGAAATGTTGAATCAATCTCGTAGTTTTTGATGAAATGGATTTGGTAATTACTACTAGTTTTGATGGAAGAGTATTGTATTTTTATTATATTTCGTTCATATCTATCAGGTAGGAAATGTAAAATCAATTATGTAAAGATGGATCAAATTTCAAAATGTACATCCAAAACTATATTATCAGATATCGGATGAGACTAAATCTGCATGAAATATATACCTTTCTTCACCAATTTGTAGATCACGTTCGTGATGACGTAAGGCCATTTCAAATTCTTTGTTTTCGATTGCTGAATTTCCGATGTAGCTATGGAGTTTACCAATCATTGACATAACATTCGGAAGTGGTTCACCATCAAAGGTTGTTATAGTCTGTAAACATGCTTCAGCTCTCTGCGAACAGTCTATGTATCTGGCATCTACATATGCTATAAAAGACATTTATGACATTTTTCAGTTTTAAATAATATTTGATTTATGATACACATTTTTTAAAAGTTACTTACTGCTTAAACGTAAGAATTTGACTAGAAGGTGCCCTCGAACGTACAATTGGGCAAGTGTTGAAACAGGTCTCCGAACTGAGATATTATCTAAAAAAAATGGTGTTTTCTGGGGGGGGGGGGGGAATTGTTTCAAAGACAAATTTAGGAAGTGCAAAACACTACATTTATACGTCATATCACAATTATTTCCGACTTTGTATGGTTTCAGAGGAGTTGCGGCTCAATGAAATTGGTCTCTTCCTTTAGTAGTATAGAATAGTAAGTATGATGCAATTTTCAAATATGTAATTACACATCGATTTTCTCCATATCTATTTTACGTTTAACAGTCTTTTTCTTACTATTTTGATGTTCTGTTCATAAATGTTAGGAATCACTCGATTCGAAACACAAAGGATTACTACCCCAAGCATTAATACCTTAGACATTTATGGCGCAATTTTTCGATATTTTGGTATTCGATGTTTTCAAGCTTCATATTTTAATCAATTTGTTTGATTGCCACTGATGGGTTTTATGTAGACAAAACGCGCGCCACAGTTTGGCACTGTAACAATGTATAAGTATGATACCTTTATGACTTTTACTATTTTTAACTCCATTTTTTATTGAAAATAATCATTATTGCAACCCTTAAAACAAATCATGGCATTTATATTTTTTTAACTTACCAATTTCAATGTCTTCAATTTCCTTATTCACGAAATGTATCATCTGTTGTCGACGTTGTGCCTGCTTTTCTTTCTTGTCCTTTTTCATGTATTTCACGAGCCTTTTAGATGACATTTTCCTTGGAGATGGCGATTCCTCTTTGATCGGTTCAATGTCTTCAAAAGACATGTGATTTTCACCATAGTCACTGTTTCCTCTGTATGTTGTAAAGCTTATATTTAATCCTGAATCCGTATCGGAATTTTCTTTATCACTTGACCGCGCACCTTTACGTTTTCTTCCTCGTTTCAAGGACGGCTTTTCGGTTTTTGGTGGCGTAGGTCTTAATGGACTAAGAGATTTTTTGTTCTCATTGTTTTCTATTAATTCCATTTTCTGTCCTTCTAACACAGTTAGAAACCTACCCTGGTTATTTGTCTTTCTATTTGAAACTTTAGCAACTTTCTTTTGTTCCAAATATCTGAACCACGAAGCAGGTTGTTTAACACCTACTTCCGACTTTCGTGTGTCCGACTTTGATGATTTTGCATCAACACTAGGTCTCGAACCACTGCTTGTATCTGATCGTGGTGATGTCCGTTTATCCAGTAATTTGGAAGGTTTTGGTTGAGGTGGTGGTGGTAAAATTGGGGCTTCTGGTGGTAATATACGGCCTTGACGTACCCAATAAAGTACACGGTCATAGAGGAAATTCAAACCATTTTCTGCCATGTTTGACAAACTTATTGATCCAGAAGGGAGTTCTCCTACAAACATTAAGACAATTGTAAAAGAAAAGCATTTTGTTAAATTCTGCTTTTATTACATGTCATATATGTATGTAAAATAGTCAATTACCAAGTAGTGTGTTCCTTGAATTGTATCACGATACTATCCGGAAAGAGAAAAATCTGTTAGAATAAAACATGTTACTGTCTTCTCATGTCGACGCAACAATGCAACATGGCGTTGTCAGTTTATCATTTACTTATGAGTTTGAATATCCCTTTGGTATGTTCCGCCGATCTTTTGACTACATGATGTTTATTTTTTGATTAATCATATTAACGGATTGTTCATTTCTCCTTAACTTTATAACTTGAAAATAACAATTAAAATTCACAACAAAAGAAGACAGTGAGAACAAAACCAACACTAGGTGTGGAACTGCATCGATGCATGCAATGCCCAGAACAAGTAGAAAACGACTGCCGAAGAAAATGGTGGGTTAAACCTAGTTTTACAGCTACCATAACCATATAAGTAATCATTTCCTTTTGCTAATGCCAAAAACACCTTTCCTTGTACAATGAGTGTTGTAAACGTTTTGTAATTTTATAGCGTTTTAAAAGCGTTGGTCGTGTGTACATTTTTAGAATGAACTATACCGCGATTCATACAACAGTTTTGAGTTTTGGTCAACGCTTTTATATACCAATAAAATAACAAAACGAAACATTAAATTCTGAAATATAAATATATTTACATATTGATCATACTTCGTATTTGCCTTACTACTTACCAGCCTGTTCAACAAGTCTTTCTAAATACTGTTTGTCATTATACATTCTACCCAGCAGTTGTTTCATTCTTCGTTCTGTAATCTCCCCTTCATTCATTTCTTTTTCGGAACCGGAAGCTACAGAAGGTTTGGACAGCGATTCCATGGAGCCTTTCAGATGTTCCATCCTAAGCAATGGATTAGCCTGAGCTTGACGATGTCGAAAGCTTGGAGTAGGAACATTTCTTGGAGTTGAAGTTTTGCTCTCTGGTGTATTACTTGTATAAGTATTATTCCTGACGTTACGGGTAGTTGGTGTTCCCATATTCCTGGATGGAACTGTACTCTCTTTTGATGTATTCAGCTTCTTCTTCAATTGCGGTTGGACGTCTCTTTTCTATTAGCAAAAAAAAACCACTGCCATAAAATTATCAACTTTGTTTAAACAATAAAATTGAGAAAGGAAATGGGGAATGTGTCAAAGCGACAAAAACCCGACCATAGAGCAGACAACAGCCGAAGGCCACCAATGGGTCTTCAATGTAGCGAGAAACTCCCGCACCGGGAGGTGTCCTTCAGCTTCCTTCAATGTTTGTCGATCAACGTAAGGATTTTTATATAAGAAAAGAGTTCAAAATTAGTAAGTTTAACGTTCTCCATATAGATGATGGGAGATCTTCAAGAATGTGTGTTATTTTAGTATATATGAAGCCTAGGTGTATAAACAATTATTTTATTAAACATACTGCATGGTAAACCTATATCATGGGCAATATCGTTAAAAAACGAAATTTAAGCAGCCTCTCGAAAAAGTTCTACAACAGATGACAGATTCAAATGCCTCTATAATGGGAAAATAGTTGAATGTCCCCCATTAAAACGTAAACATATCAATAATAATAAAAAAGAACGTTTTCAGGATTAAATTGATTGTTAGTTGCTTAACGTCCAGTGGCAAATATTTCATGCATATTCAGGACGAACGTCTTTTATAAATTAGAATGTGTTAAGTAAAGTTGTGTATTGATTAATTATTTAAAATGAACAACTATTGTTTTTACGCTTAAATAACCTGACGTATTTGCTGGTTAAAAAATGTTTGTTTACGGTTCATTGACTAATGCTATAAGATTTACCCTTTTTGTTGGATTTCCATGACTTTCTGTTGGTACATTCGATTTCTTCTTTGTTTTTGCTGTAAATGAAGATATATATCATGATATATACAACCACACTAAAATACGCCTTTGAGTGAAAGTTCATTATTTACATGAACAAATTTGGATAACATTGTGGGTTTTTTTATCTCCTGAATTTACCTTTTTTAAAACTATATTGTATATATTTAAACAATATCATTTAATTTTATATATTATGATAACTTATCATATAGCAATTAAAAAAAACGTACCTGAACCATGTTTGTTTAATGCATCTTGACTCTTAAAGATACCATCTTGGAATGCTTGGATATCTGGTCTTTGTTTATTTCCTTTATTATAATAGACCAATGCCGTATCATACTCCCCGTCAATGAAAAGTAATTCAGCTTTCTGGAATAGTGCCTGTAATTACAAACATTTTGGTATCTAGATATTGCTAATAAATAGTTTTCCCCTATCCACTATTTTCTCTTTTCTCCTGTTGCAATATTTAAGATTTTCCAAAGTTTTTATATATCATTGAAAATTGTTTGATATCTAATCTAATGCACTTTCTTGAATAACATTTGATAAATCTATGCACATCTTGTGTCGACATTGGTTAGCAGACCGAAAACAAATTTTGGCCAATAATGTTTTCTCGACAAACAGCTGTAGTAACCCCAGCTAGCTTTCTCTATAGCAATCTTATTTTGCCTCTCCTTTTTCGAATTATGTGACTTTTTATGCCCACCTACGATGCCCCATCTACGATAGCAGAGGGGCATTATGTTTTCTGGTCTGTTGGTCCGTTCGTTCGTCCTTTCGTTCGTCTGTTCGTTCGTTCGTCTGTTCGTTCATTCGTCTGTTCGTCCGTCCGTTCGTCCCACTTCAGGTTAAAGTTTTTGGTCAAGGTAGTTTTTGATGAAGTTGAAGTCACATCGACTTAAAACTTAGTACACATGTTCCCCATGATATGATCTTTCTAATTTTAATGCCAAATTAAAGTTTTGACCCCAGTGTCACGGTCCACTGAACATAGAAAATGATAGTAAGAAGTTCAGGTTAAAGTTTTGGTTAAAGTTTTTGGTCAATGTAGTTTTTGATGAAGTTGAAGTCACATCAACTTGAAACTTAGTACACATGCTCCCTATGATATGATCTTTCTAATTTTAATTCCAAATTAAAGTTTTGACCCCAATTTCACGGTCCACTGAACATGGAAACTAATGGTGCGAGTGGGGCATCCGTGTACTATAGACACATTCTTGTTTTCTTGTCTAAATTGGAGATCATCCTGTTACTAGCTGCATTGTTGAGTTTCTTTTTTGCGTGTTGTCTGTGGCATAGAAAGGTAAAGGAGGAGGTGTGTGCAGTGAGTACTTAAAAGTGGTTTAACATATATTTCAGTGTATACCAAGTTGGTCTATCTGAGTTATGTGTTTTCATATCAATTTACTTTCTGACAAATTAACATTTTTGGAATATTGATAGTTTTGTAATAGTGTTTGATTTTCGAATTGCAGGGGCAAAACATATCATACAGTTCTACTTTAGTGACTGTGCCAAAGGCGAATTTAGAGGGTTTTTTCAGGGGGGCCCGGGACCCCCCTTTTGCGGGAAAAACTGGTTGATTGTAGAGAGAATCACTGAAGCATGACTGGAGCGGGTCCCTTCTTAGGCAGTCAGTAGAGGGCCCCCTCTTATAAAAATTTCTTGATCCGCAACAGTGTGCGCATGGCCTTCAATGCATAGAGTATGAGTATTGGTGTCGAGCAAAAAAAACTATTTTCTTTAATACGCTTCTTTATACACATTTTTTTGTTTTTAGCTTAACATGTGACGTTATCATTATCCGTTTCTATTTTTAGATATGAGTTAGTGGAATCATAGTATAATGTTGGTTGTTATGAGCTTATGGATTATGATAACAATACTATATGCACTGATTACCTAAAGTATGCATTTGTTTTGCATATTTCCACCAAAGGGTTTGTTATTAAGCAACAAATTCGATTTATTTTCACAACGAAACATGGCTTATATTAAATAATGCATATGTAATCCAAATCCGTTATAATCCAAAATATATAACTTTCATGCTCTTATAATCAAAAACATATAATATGCCAATGTTTATTTTATTTTGGGGGCATAAACAAAAAGACATTAGGGTACTGAACTTGCTTAATTGTTACAGAGTAGTTCCGCAAAGCTATATGCAATGTTTTTTAAATCTCTTTAGGATTAGCATATATAACACTTTTGTTTGATTAAACAAACAATCAAATAACATAACAATGAAATATACAACAAAATAATCCAATCATTTAACTGTTACAGTTTAACCATTTAAAATCAACAAAAGACGTTACTGTTTATCGCATGACTAATGACTTTAGTCCTAATGGCAATAACACACAACATTTTGTATAATAGCCAGAAATACAGCTTTCATATGTCAAATATGAAACATTGTCAATAATGATGCAGTATTAGAATCAAGTCGAAATTGCAGCTTATATATATATGACGAATAAATATATGCAACTACAAAAAATTTCAGAAGTAGATTTATTCATCTATTATTCATGAATACAAATGAATTGATGCATAGTTGGAGACTAAAAAGGACTGTGGCGTAATTTCTGTTGATAGAAAACAATTGTCAAAAATTGATACGACATAACCCAGATGTAACTTATAAGAACAAATATTACCTTAGTCAAATTTATCGCATATAAACAAAAAAAACATAAAACTAAAACTTTGCATGATACCAACTATAAAAACAAGTTTGGTTTTAGTCAGTTTGCCCTACAGTCCAAACCAAACCATAATTAGTATTACAGGATCAAGATTTCAAACTTAGTTTCAGATTTCAATTTATATATGCTAGGTTTTCAGTTTAAATAGAAAGTAATAACCAAGAAATCAAGTTTTGAGACAAACAACTGACAGACAACTTTGTCAGTTTTTTTATTCAGTTAAGACACTGTCACTTTGTCAGTTTTGTTATTCAGTTAAGACACTGTCACTTTGTCAGTTTTGTTATTCAGTTAAGACACTGTCACCTTGTCACTATTGTTATTCAGTTAGGACACTGTCACTTTGTAACTATTGTTATTCAGTTAAGACACTGTCACTTTGTCAGTTTTGTTATTCAGTTAGGACACTGTCACTTTGTCAGTTTTGTTATTCAGTTAAGACACTGTCACTTTGTCAGTTTTGTTATTCAGTTAAGACACTGTCACTTTGTCAGTTTTGTTATTCAGTTAAGACATTGTCACTTTTGTGTTTCGGTCTAGACAATATCACTTTTTGTTATTCAGTATATGCATTGTCACTTTTGTTATGTCAGTTTAAACACTGTCCCTTTTGTTATTCAATCTTAACATTATCCAATTTGTTAGACATTGTCACATTTGTTGTTCAGTCTAGACACTATCACTTTTGTTATTCAGTCTGGAAACCCAAAATTTCAGCACAATAATTAGATCATACAAAAAGGGATATCATTATAAAAAATTTAAAGAATAACAACAAAACATGATTATTTTAAGCAACATGTACATACCTCGTGGAACAGGGGTCCTAAACTAAGTGCTGTTTCTACATCCTGCATCGCTTTCTTTCGTTTTCCCATCAGTTGATGACATCTGGACTTTGCTACAAGTGTTGACATTTCATCGGGCACTAATTTTAAAGCCTGAAATAAATATAAATTATTGAATGATCCTCGTTTTTTACATACACATCTATTTATTTAACCTGTAAATGTAACTCTTTTTGTATCTCAAATAAAGGGTCAATGACATCATGGACGAGTTGCCATGATTATATATTTGAGGTTAATGAGTCAAAGTTTCCTAAAATAGTTGCATCGCGAATCTTTAATGCTGTGACCTATATGTGTTGACTTTATGTCATTTGGTCTCTGGTGGAGAGTTTTATCATCGATCGTCTTATTTTCACATAAACATATTTCAAGTCATTATAAGAATAAGGAGTTTATATTTCATTTGTAAGTGATATTTAGGTGAGAAGAAAACAATGTATTACAGTGTTTTTGTTTTATGTTTCTTTGTATATTGTTTGAAAAAAAACTTTATACTAGTAAAGCTATTTTATAATATTTTTAAAGATCATATATAGAAATCTATTCTTTGAAGCTGTAAACGGTTGTACAAAGAGCTGTTATTCTTGGTAACATTTTCGAATGTGCTATAATTTGTAGATATTATGAAAAAAATTTACACTGTATATGAGTTCTTATTGGTTTTATGTAGCCTTTAATGGTAAGTATACATATATATGTATATTTCTTGTTCCTCTGTCTGAAGTTATAAGGGTATCTAATGGATAATTTGGTATTTGTTGGTGTATCATATTTTGTAGAAAAACAGTAGTTCAGTGTGTACGCGTCTCATTTAAAGACAGTGTTGGTATTACGAAATATGTGTGTAGCGAGAAGTTCTGCGTTGTTTCATTTCAATTTAGTTAAATGTTGAATGAGTCCCTAAAATGATCATTTACTTTCCCATTAGATATCCGCAATTTGTTATATTGAGATAGGTATTTCTTCTAATAAGTTGTGTAATTGATTTGACCATTTCCTGTTACATTTCATTTTACGAATTTGCTTTGATATTCATAATCCATAATAATTGTATACTATGTATAGTGCTAGATTTCATTCTTATTGTTTTAATAAAGCGGTGAAGTTTTTTTTTATTGGCGAATTCTTATGATATTTTCGCTTGTATGCACATCTATTGAAAAACGATTAAAGCTATGTCAAATTTGCAAAGCTGTCATTTTTATCTGATTTGTGTTGTTTTCGTGAATGTATTGCGTACCTTGGCGAAACGACAAAATTTGGAACGGGTCGTTTTTTTAATATTTTGACCTCTTATTATAAGTCGTTGTACCGTTAATGAAATTCTTATAGTGTACGTGTGGAATAAGATTGTCATAGAATTGAACCTATCATCTGTATACTTCATACCGTTCATCTTGAAATATTGATATCAGAGTCGATTTATCGAAATAGAATCATAAAGGAGAAATTTACTTTTCAGCTTGACTCTCAACTCAAATACTAACTCTGAACCATTATTTCCGACCCCTAAACTTTCACCCTTAGTTCCTTTACAGATGAAAGTAAGCTTAAACTGGCGTAGGGATAATCCCGAAAAAACTAATTACAGAAGCCCATCTTATTGTCTTTGGCTATATAGGAAATCCCATTGTGGCAAACCATCGACAAACGCGATCGATTTTCTAGGGAGGGGGCGGGGGCGTATTTTCCACAAAGTCGGTCATGAAGACAATCTAAACATTGCACCTGTTACTCATCATATTGCACTGAAAACAAAATTTGCAAACAATCATGTCTCGACGAAAATTGACTCAGCAACCGTTTTTTAAAAAAATTATAAAAAGACTTCTATAAAATCTCAGTTTTCGATCTTAAGGAGGCTCGTGGGTACAAAAATTTCAGGAAAAAATCAAACCTTTATTTTCTTATTACAAATTTTATTTATTACACTATTAGTTATTACTTTATGATTTGGTACAAAAATCAACCACAATAATCGATTCAGTTCGGCCCCAGAAGACTTTTAAAATATTTACATCATTGAAAAAGCTCCAAATTATCTCCCTTTGTTGAAAAAAATGCCATTTTTGGCATTAAATTTTAAATATCTTTTTTAACTCATCGGTGACCTATATTTTTTATTATTGTTTTCAAATAAGCTATACATAAACTAAATAATTGTAAACTTTTAGCGATTTCTGTAATTAGGTTATTTTTTTATTTCGATATTACCTCAATTTCGCCTATTAGTTCAACAGAAAAAGAGGACATTAACAAAAATGTATGCTTCTTCCGGAGGATGATTGTGAGTTAAATGAACGGTGACTCCATTTTTTAATTTCATTTTTCTATTAAGTATAGGATAAAGTTCATTTATAAAAAAATATAGCGAAATCCTATATTAGAAAAAAAATTTGATTTATACCCAGGAGCCCCCTTAACTAACTGTACTTAGGTTAATACGTAAATTAGAACAATTGCGAGGTTGTCTGGGGACTTATTCTTATTGGATTGTCCTATTCACTTTAAGGTTTTGATCATTTTTCTCTTTTATCCATTTTATCTTTGACACATTTGCTCAAATAATTAATATATATACAAGGTCGTCATATCTCAGTCTTGCATACAGTTTTAGAGATTGCACCACAGACTAAAGAAACGATAGAAGCTTTAAAATAAATAAACATATATAGTGAAACTTTAAAATCTTACTGTAAATGTATGGGATACAAAAAAGATCGAGATTAAAAATAATAATAATTTTCGATCAGTACTTGAATAAAGGTCAATAAATACATATATTCATTTCTAAATGTCCAAGCGACCCAATTTAATTGGTAACGGGTATTACTCAAAAATGCTAAATTAGTGTTTTCTGCTGAACAGATAAAGCTTTGATAAATAACTTTCGGTATTTTTGGTATTTTACTTTAAATATCAAGGGCGTGGTAAAAATCTCTAATTCATTAACAGATTTGAATGAACGATTTTGGCAATATAGAGATATTTATAAAAATTGTGAATAATCCATTTGTACATGAACTAGAAGTATGTCATACATTCGTGTTATCAATAATTTAATATATAGATTTAAAATATTCGTGTCCAGTAAATTAAACAAACAAATGGATATTCTAATAAATAGCTAGATAAATGAGTACAAATACACTTTTCAAGTTATGAATCGAAATTGAACTCGATACAATTTCACTATTAGTCCTAAAACTACGAATATTTGAGTTTTTAGTGTGTTGACCTTACATGATGGATGGCGGTTTGACGCCAAGCGGCAAATTAAATGAACATAAGGATGAAAATATGTTTATGTTATAAATATGAACAATTATAGTTTGTAAAAGACCGACATGCTGAGCTGGATTTTTTAAACATGATAGTCATATGGTTGTAGTCGGCATGTAGACATGTTATCCTTCCCGAACCTTTTATTCTGACTCCTACACGTCGATATTACGTCGATCTTTATTTGGAGCAGGATCTGCTTTCCCTTCCGGAACACCTGAGATCACCCCTAGTTTTTAGGTGGGGGTTCCTGTTGCTTATATATATTTATATATAGTATTAAGTTTTCTATGTTGTCTCTTGTCAGAGTCTCTTGTGTACTATTGATTGTCTTTTTTTTCTTTTTTAGCCATGGCATTGTCAGTTAATTTTCTATCTATGAGATTGAATGTCACTCTGGTATCTTTCGCCCCTTTTTTTACTCTTACTCATGAACGCCTCTTTCTAAATGGAGAGACGTCAAATACAAATTGTAATGGCATTAGTTTGATCTGGTCGAGGTTCAACACAAGGACTTCGCACTTCAGGCGAACACGCTTTTACGAGACCACCTAGGCGATAATATTGACGAATGAAGTGAGCAACATCAGCCATACGTACATATTATAAAGTAGACTAAAATAACCCAAATTCACTTTCGAATTGTAAAAAAATAACGTATTTTGTAAATATTTTCTTTCAATATATATCTTACAAAGTTATGTTTAACCAAGGAATATAATGTCTTTGAATTACTTACAGAAAATACGATGGTTTACGCAACATAGTAATGCGTTGATAAACAATATACACGTAATCTACAAACTGTTAATTATTTTTCACAACTTTTAATTATTCTTTACAATAATTATTTAAACAAGTGATAAAATTAAATCGATGAACAAGAACTATGATTGCTTGGACAAACAATATAATAATAAGTATAGGCACTTCATCAAGTAGAAATTCCTATTAGTTTTATAGAAATAGAGGTTTAAAAACGTATCAGAATATTTGCATTCGGAATGTCAATAGAATCAATTGTATTTACATTAAAATTTTGTCGATTTGCGATTTAATAAATCTCGTTTAAAGAACAAACAAGCGTCGGCGTTTTCATCTATCGGCGAACATAGACGACTCAATACGTCAGTAAATAGCACTGAGGCGCTTGGGGAATGGACACCATCCTTTTTTATTTTACATAAGAGGAGTACTTTTGTCTTATTGTGGAGATTATTGCAAGAGTACGTAAAAAAGTAGGAAAATAAGTTAAATACTAAAGAAATTAATAAAATTTACTGTAGATAAAACTAAAAAGGGGGATAATCAACCGCCTATGTTGTAAATCAAATATAAATATATGCATGCTGTTATAGATATATTTATTTTTTGCTTGTCACTCGCTCGATTGCACAAAACGCCAATTCAATTTGAAAGTTAGCCAGCTGTCAAGATAAGCATCATGATAAAATAAACGAAAAACATTCAAATATACCTAATTGAACTAAAAAGAAAAATCCGAACGGGTACAAAATTAGTTGAAAAAAGCCTTACTCATCAGGTCGACACAAAGTTCCTAAAAATATTTACAAAAATACTAAAGACACAAATTACAAAACTGAATGTACTCAAAGATATTGACAGCTAGTTTAAAGTCAGTATATAAATATCAAGTAAAATATCAATCAGTATATGCAAAACTTCTATTAGATTTAATGTAAAAATGACATAAACAGTTACAGAAAAACAGGACGAGCCATTTAGTAATACATTTGTACAACTATCTATTAATATGCTTTAATTTTTAGTGACTACTATCGTAATTGGTTGAGTGTTGCCTAAGTCCAAAGCAGTTTCTTTACTGTTTAAACAGTCTTATTTTGATATCATACTGTTACAGTTGCTGATTACTCTTTTTATGTTAGTTTTAAACTTAACTTCACCGCCATTCTCTTCCTAATTTTACTTTGCAACTGGACTGTATTTCCTTTCGCTTTCATTTTCTACCCAGATACCATTTAATTAACATTATACATGATAATTATTTGTTTATTTTCACATACCCTCGTTTGTAATAAGAAATCAAGACTTTTGAGTTATATAAGAGGTGATAAACACTCTTAGCCAGTTTGTTTTTCAAGTTAATGTCGTCAATAAAGATACAAGAATCGATTCCAATACATGATTGAACAACAAATTGACCAAACATAAACGCCAGTATGACGTAATTTTATCTCAACTTGTAATAAAAGTTTGTTATCTGCAATCTAACTTTGAAGAAAGATATCACTTAGTTTCGATTTTATGGTTTTACTGTATATTGTATATTATATCTACTTTTATGGTTTTACTGTATATTATATCTACTTTTATGGTTTTTTGTGGTAAATACGGAAATGTAAACTGACCAACTTTAATTTATAACATTGTTGACTAGCTATTACCTATCCTCTATAGAGAGCAAATACAGGGTCAGTCAGGTTAAAACTTTCACTTTTGCATTCTTATCTATTAGAACATAGTACTTCCACTTTTGTTTTTATATAAGTATATATATATATATGTAGGACTCAAATCTATGGTGGGTTCCAAATCTATGGCAGATTCCTAATCTATGGCAAATGTGACGTCATGCCATTCCAAATCTATGGCAGATGTTTTACAATCCTAATCTATGGCAAGTTTTGTAATTTCCTAATCTATGGCGGATTTTTGTTGTTTCCAAATCTATGGTAAATGTTGTGCACAAAAAAAATGTAAAATCACCAAAATACTGAACTCCGAGGAAAATTCAATCGGAAAGTCCCTTATCACATGGCAAAATCAAATGACAAAACACATCAAACGAATGGACAACAACTGCCACATTCCTGACTTGGTACAGGCATTTTCAAGTGTAGAAAATGGTGGATTGAACCTGATTTTATAGCGCTAAACCACTCACTTTTACGACAGTCAAATGGAAAACAATGCAGTACATATATACGACCAACGACTTGTCTTAAACAAGTGAACATGTACGACAACGGGAGCATGTTTGTACACATTTGTGAAATAAACATTCAACAATAGTCAACAAAATCGTGATGGCAACACAAAACCATAAATGATGAATTCATGTACCTTAATACAGACTTCAGGATTAAAATGAACTGCCCCGTAAAAATAAACATTTTCTAATCTGTGCATGGTACCTGTTTAACCAATTAATTAAACTAACTAGTAAGAAGGTAGGTTTTTTTATAAAATAAAAATGATAAATAAAAATAAACGGTTTAAACTTACAAATAATATTTATTTCAAAGCTAATACATTGTTTTTATTTGATGATGATTTATATCAAATTGGAATCTGGTAATTTTATCTTTCACTTTATAAACGTTGTCAGCCGTAAACAGTAAAAAATTTACTATAATAGCTCCTAAAATATCCAGTACTGAAAAAATCGAACACACATTATGTGTCTCCTCTCGATAATAGGTCACATGTTGTTGTAAACCATCCGCAAATTATTGTCGAGGGAAATTCCTTCATCTGGAATGGTATTCAAATCTATGAGTTCTGCCATTGTTTGCGGCGGCGAAGATGTGATATGGCGTTGCTTCATTGTGACGTTATATGTTGGATCTGCCATAGATTTGGAAAAAACAAAAATCTGCCATAGATTTGACTTGTTTGATGTTTGTAACGTCACATTTGCCATAGATTAGGAATCTGCCATAGATTTGGAACCTGCCATAGATTTGAGTCCTACATATATATATATAATCTATCCATACATTTGAAACCTTGACTGGGTAAAAAATATTGCTTTTATTTTAGCTTACGTTTTTAAAATTAAATTGTTGAAATTTATATTCATAGATTACTTTATATCTATCTTTATATCTTTATTTACAAAAAGCAAATCTAGTTATACTGCAGAATTCCATATTAAATTATATCTACTGTTTTCAGAACTAGTACACCCAGATTTTCATATTTAAATAAAAGTATTAGTTGGACTTTGTTATTTTGTTTATTTGTATAGCATTATTATACAAGATTTATAAAAAAAAAAAAAATGACCTAAATTTAATGATGAAAAAATTCAATAATTTAAATATTCATATGCTGATAGATTAGTAGCTGATACTGACCGATGTGTAAGCATCTAAAGCCTTGTCATACTCCTTCTTCCGTAAATATTCGTCCGCATCACGTTTATATACTCCAAACATATGAGCCCTTCTGTCATCTGGTTTTTGGTTAGATTTTACAACAGGTATCTTCGGAAGCTGTCTCGGATGCTTAGGGACAATAGGAATTGCTGGATTTTTCTCGAAGTTGTTTGTATCCTGTTGCCCAGTCAATGGCGCCTGTATTGGTCGTGGTACCCGAGGAAGAGATCGGATTTTGTTTGTAACATTCGATCCATCTCTTGGAGGCGGAACTGGTGGCAGAATCCGGGATTGTTTTGAAAGTGGAGGCTCTTTTACTGAAAACTTTGGCACTTGTGGTAGAAGTCTGGACGTTGGTTGTTTTGGAGTCGACGAACGGGGACCCAGAATCTTTCCCGTCATTGTTTATCGAATCGAAATAGGAAAAAAAACACTATACTTATCACTTATTAACAATAATTCACAATTTTAACGATGTATCCTTGATAAAAACACAAAATTTGTAATATTACAATGTCTAATCGTCATTTTGTAACATTTTAACACACCAGTCTCCGTTAGATTTCTGTGAAAATGTTCCTTTTAAATAAAAATAAAAATATTCCGTTTTAATATTTCACAAAAACTTTGAAAGGAAAATGGTGGTGTATTACTGTATGTCGCCAAGGCACTTTTCTTTGTTTCAAGTGTCTTATTTCCATATTTTTTGGCGTAAAACAAAAGAAAGCGAACAATCCTCAAATTTCAGTATTTAGATACTTCGGGTTGTTTAAATGAAATGTGTCTGGTCAATCGCAACATTAGTTGTATTATGATCAGTAAGAGATTAAAATGTTCTGAACTTTAAATCCGCGAGTTTAACCTGCCAATTAAAAAGACCAGCGATCATATAGATTTATAGTTTAAACATTACTAAAACAAAAGTGAGAAATAAATTTTAGTGTATTGCTTTTGTATTTGTCACGAGTTGAAGTTAAATGTCGAGACAAACATTATTAAACCTACATTAATAATCAATTTCAAAAAGCTTTTAAAACGTATATTTAAAAAACACGACATAAAAAACTTTTATCAAATGATTTTTTTTTTCTGATACGATGATGGGGTTAATTGAAACCTCTTTTCCTCTTATAATTTAACCAGCAAATACATAAACATGAAAGCTTTTGTTTAAGGTTAACCTTTATAATACTGAAATCTAAGATCGATTACCCAGAGCTTGTCAAAAGAGACGAATTTAGGTGGAGGGACATGGGATCGGCCTGTTAATGGAGCTTAATGTGATAAATAGTAAGGATGTCAAAAGATCTGAAATTTAATACTCGGATACTCGGTCATGATACTCGAGTACTGGCGAGTACTCAGATGAATCTTAAACGTCTATTGAAAAGTTTAGATTTATTTAAAAATACATAGACGTTTTACAAGTATCACTCAAAACGTTGTTTTTCTGTCCCTTTTTTCTTAATTTCAAAATCATTGATCCGCAGCTGTTTAAGCTTTAGTGTATGAACTAAGTTTACTTTTTACGTATGGAAACCATCCCTAAATACGATTACAGAAACCCTTAAAATACTCAAAGAAAACTGTATAATAGGGCAAGATTTGGTTCAAAATACTTAAATGTATATGCTTATCTAGCCTAGCTTTTGCATCAGGAATTTCCAGTCATACACAATTCAAAAAGATAATCTTTGCTGTGCCAGATTCAGTACAAAATATCTAAATACTAGTTTATGGTAGGCTAGCTTTGCGTATGGAATAGCGATCTATATTTCTAATTCCCAGAATTTATAGATAAACATAAACTAAAAGGAAAGATTATTTCAAATTCTTAAATTCAACGATTACCGTTGTCATCCTAGACACAAACAAAAGAAATTAAAAAAAAATCTGTATAGATAGAAAATTTCAACCAAAGATTTCGTATTTTGGTGAATATAATGCTGTTCATTTATTGTCAATTTAAAAAAAAAAAAGGAGCATTTCCTTAAAGTTCCATAGCCATAATTTCGAATCTTTGCATACGGATTTTTTGTTTGGTCAATTCAAACCTTTGCATCCAGAGTTTACGGTAACTTAAATATATCTCAATGAAATCTATTTCAAGCATACTACTTTTATACCACACAGCCAAGGATATTTAGGTTACGGCCCTTCTAAAAATGGGATCATTGAAACTAATAAGAGTAAAACTTTATATTACGAAATCAACGACTTGAAAACATAGTTTAGGATTAAAGTTACATTTATATATATGTTTACAGTTCAGATGTTGGGTGATTCTTAATTTACATACAACCATTTGTAGCATTATCGTAGAAAGGTAAATAAAAAACACCCAATTATTTACTCAACACCCCAAATATTTACTCTAGGAACTCAGACTGTTATACATACAAGGCTTACATAAGGGCAAATTAAAACACAGAACTTTCAAAAATCCAATCGTCTGACTATCCAAGATATGCCTGTGAAATTGCAAAAATTTTACAACATGATGAAGAGAGGGTATACCATATGGATTTTACAAAGAGTGAAGAGAAGCTATCAAACCATTTAATTTTATGTTTCGCTATATATATACGTAAATGATGTTCTTTTACTAAATCATTCCAAGTTTTATTGAATATTTCATTTTTAGATTTTTTTATGCAATCAACTCGATTATGACATCACAGAATGCAGCTTATCACCGAATGTGTACTTGTCATGAACAACCGTTGACGGTGCTACGCATGGAGCAGGATCAGCTTCCCCTTTCTCAGCACTTGAGATCACCCCCGGTTTTGTTAAATTTCATGTTGCACTGTCTTTAATTTTCTGTATAGACATTTGAAGACTGTTTTTTTGTCGTTTTGCTTTCCTACTTATGATTTTCGATTTCATCTTTTGTATCTTTGTCCCTTTTTTCATAAATCTACTTTCGATAGCTTAAATATATACGGAATGGTTTTAAAAGTATAAATGAATTTAGTTAATTCTTTCTTATGATTGAACCCAGTTGTTGCATTATCATCGTCGGCCAAAGTCTGTGTAAGAAAATATATCAATATACAGTTTAAAAAATATTTAATGATATTTCATGGTATTGTATAAAAAAAATAATCAAATATATGATAAATACCACTTCCGGATAATTTCTATAAGATATCTCTTCCACGGTTTGAATAAAATTAAATGAAATGATGTTTCTTAAGTTGAAAATGCCTATCTTTTATTGCAATGCATACCATGGCATAATTTATCTAATTCAAGGTTTTCTAGTGGAATTTTCATAATGTGGAAGAAACTTATACATTTGTTGCATCTACTCAAGTTTGCATTGCCCAGAGTCACTATTACTGGCTGTTCGAACCCCTTAAAACACACACCTACAAACAAACAAAAATTATCATGTAAATTATTTTTGCATCAGAAGTCAAATTTATAATTTAGGAAACAATGAAGAAAGACACGAAAAGTCCGTATTTAGTTTTTTAAAAGAGGGAAGAAAGATACCAGAGGGAGAGTCAAACTCATAGATAGAAAATTAACTAACAAAGCCATGCCTAAAAATAAAAAGACAAACAGACAAATAATAGTACAGGAGACACAACATAGAAAACTAAAGACTAAGTAACACGAACCCCACCAAAAACTTGGGTGGATCTAAGGTGCTCCTGTAAAAAGTAATTCTGTTTCGTATACTGTTGTGTTCGCTAGATGTCAATGAAATCAAGACATCATTGTGATACATTTTTCAACATTCATGATTTTCACATTTTTCTTCTTCTGTGCTTTCCTTCCTATATCTATTTACTGGTACTCTAGTACACGCGTTCTCACTGTACAACAAAGCTTGATGTACATTTTAAAAGACTAGTGCGAATAGGTACCCTGTCAGATAAACAATGTAATCTTTCTTTTAATCTTCCACTAATAACATATCTATTGTAATCTTGAAGCTTGATCCACATGTTCTGAAGTAATCTTGAACTTCATCCATGTTTGTTATTGAAATCTTGAATATTATCCTTATTATCCTTATTCATCAAATAACATAATATTACTGATATGGTTAATATTCGTGTTTGTATATCTTGGTCATCTGACATGACAACTAATCCATACTATATTGTTCCATATGTTCTAGTATATAACTGATAAAAACTGTACATATCCATACGGTAGTTTCAGGTGGACCCTTAGTCTGGAACACATAACGAGAGTTTGAGCGGGAGTTAGCAATTCAAACCTTCTGTATAGATGCTGTAGATGGGAAAACCCTGAGTGATATTTATTTTTTTTACTTTTTGGGTTACTGCTTCGTTGACGTATACATCACATCACCTCTAATTCATTATAAAATAATTAAGTATAAAGTTTGGTAGCATGACAGTTATTTTCACCGTTTAGTTAGTTATCAAAGGTACCAGGCTTATAATTTCGCTAGACGCGCGTTTCGTCTACATCAGTGACGTTCAGATCAAAATAGTTAGAAAGGAAAAACAGCTACAAAGTTGAAGAGCATTGAGAATTAAAAATTCAAAAATGTCTTGCCAAATACGGCTAAGGTAATCTATGCTTGGGATAAGAAAATCCTTAGTATTTCGAATAATTTATAAAATTCTAATACTCAGTCTTTATCATAATTTGGACTGGGACTTTTGTTTTAGAGATGTGTGATATACGTTAAGCTTAAAAAAATAATTATTGTTAAACTTGAAATATGAGTACTGTGACAAGATGTCAATGATTTAGCAGGAACTGGATCTACGATTATCAGTGGGGTTTGTGTTGTTTGATATCTAGTTTTTCTGTGATATCTTTTGTGAAAACATTAAAAAAGATAACATTAAACAGCTAAAATACTTCACAGAACAACATAACACATCAACTTCCATTGTCCTATACCCTTTTACTCCGAATGAAAACAACGAACACACCGAAATACAGACAAAGAACAGCAGAATAATAGTCTGGAAAAATTAAATCAAAAATACTCTGAGGAAAATTCATAACGGAAAGTCTCTTATCAAATAGCAAAATCAAAAGCTCAAACACATCAAACGAATAGATAACAATTGTCATGATCCTGAATTGGTACAGACATTTTCTTATGTGGAAAATGGTGGATTAAACTTGGTTTTATAGCTAGCTAAACCTCTCACTTGTATGACAGTCGCATCAAATTCCATTATATTGACAACGATGTGTAAATAATAGCATGTGGCGCTTTTCACAAAAAATCTTAAGAGTAAAAATACTGGTAAGTGATACACTTTTTAGTATAACTTACGATCAATTTTAATCTTTAGATTTTTTGTGAAAAGAGTCGCTGACTTGGTAAAGGTACAGCCCAGTTTTAGCTATACTGATCTAGACTGTCTCAGCTATACTCATCTAGACCGTATTTCGTAAAACCAAACACACAATATAGAGCTGAACAGTGCAGCTACCAACGATCAGAAAAGAAAAATATACCGAGGTTAAAAAATTCTACTAAGATAATTTTACTCTAAAAGCATAAGAATGTATATTAAAGTACAAGGAAGGATTTAGCAAAATAACACTTTATTCTAAGTCTATTCAATCAGATGAAAATTCGGTAAAATATGATTCATAACGTTTGATAAGTCTTACAATATTCATGACGCATGATTAACAATATGATATGACTTTGAGTAATACACTATAATTGTTGCAACTCATTGATTTGTACAAGAATAATGAACCGCAACGGACTAATTGTCTATAATCAAAACATATCAATTTTCAACATAAGTTATTTTGCTGTGAAATCAAAATGTTTAGTAAAAACTAAATAAAAATAACGATTATTAGTTGTTCCATGCTGAGCAACCATATACATCTAAATATTAAATTGATAAATCGCTTCATAATATGCATACCCGTCTTAAAAAGTATATAAGAACCATAACACCGCACTTTGGTTTAATTCTAACTGAAAGACCTCCCACTTAGACCACAACACACCGGGAGAGTTACGAATGGCTTAAATTGAAACAAACTTAAAACACATTAGAGCTCATGCGTTGGAACTATAGTTGCATTGCCAAACTATATTCGTTTAAATAATGCCACAGCTATGGGCATTTATTAAATAATAAAGAATTCAATCCTTTAATTTAGGTTTGTAGAAAATCATCAAAGATACGACGTAGACTGTTCCCTGTCCTTTATCTGTTTGGCTCTGACTTGACAACAAGGGTGTCTGAAATATCCGTATGTTGCAAGGGAGAGGACCAGCCTTAGATACCATGCTTCTTATTGTACGTTAGACTGTATTTGTCAAAACTAAAGAACCTAATATTAGAAATAAACGTAGTATCAGATTCAACATCATATAGAAGTCAAAATCAATACTTAATAAGTTGTAAATTTACTTTGACAGAACGGTTTACAAATAAACAACCATTCGACCAAGAAGAAGTGACACAAATGAGAGGGGCAATACCTTTTTATGTTAACTTGTTTTGGCCTACTGTTATCTGAGATAAATTTAAACTGTTTACTGTTTTCACCAGTTTTGCATTTGTTGTAAACTGTTTTTGCCAAAATCGAGGTGTTATTAACATGTTAACGAACCCCCTATTGCCCCTCACAAATAGAGAGAAATCAGATACGTGGACAGAACAAGCGTCGCCTAATAAAATTCCAACATTTATATAAACATATACCGGTATATAATTAATATTCCTACACTAACACGGGGGAACAAATACATGAATATCCTACACTAATAACAAAAAACTCCTAAAATTTACAAAAATATCTAGCTTTTTTTCTAGATTACTAAATCAATTGATCGGCACACAGTCAATTTTCGTCTGTTTGACAAATCTTCGGCATAGTTTTATACAGTAAAGGTAATGGTGGAACAAATTTTGTCTTTCTACGAGTTATTGCTTGCTTGGCATGACAGGTTGCTGACGAAACACTATTATGTAAAGCTTGTTTTACTCTTGATCTTGTCTGATTGCCATTCTCAGTGCAGAATCCTGAAATAAACACGAAACAATGAAACACGTCATTTAACAAATGAAACTACAACAGGGTTAAAGCATGGTCTTTCTTCTTTTGAACAGCATAAATCACGGTTTCGTAAACTGCTTTACAGCAAAATGCCTTAAGTGTGTAGGTAAAGGTACACGTAATATGTTTCGTTAGCGTTGCTTGCTAGCTGTAACGTGAAGTCATTATTAGGTTGGGTATACTTCCCTCCTTTATGAGTAGACTAGTCCGACAAGAAACCAATAGATCTGTTTGTAGGACTAGACAACCTGAAAGGAGACTAGTATACTTAAACTTATAATGATTTCACGGTCCAGAAAAGAAATTACCTATATTTACAGACAATATAACAACAGATTGCTTTCAGGATTTCTTTTTATTCTTTACCTGAACTTTTCAACAATCATTTTTGATCGAAAATAACACTTTATAATTACATTACGTGTGTGTTTCACGAGAATCTGTTTGTTTGATTGGCCAACAACAATCGCTAGTCATTCAAAAATCAACCTTCATATCGAAGTGAAATTTTACATTCGTGATGACACGTGCTTCCACAAAAAAGACTCTAAGTGCAAGAAGAAGAAAAAATCATGTAAAATTTACTTTTTTTCATGGTCTTATTAGCCTATAATATAACGTTAACTTAAGAAATGGATGCTTCTTTTTGTAATTTTTTTTAATGTAAAAGTTCTGCAGTCGTGCACACAGTCTAAAAATGAAGCTCTTCATACAAATGTGCTTCGGTCAAAATTTTTTCACCACAACACAAAGAACTTTCATTTCTTCAATACATTACGTTAGTCAGAAGTACTTTTGTATTTCCCTTCATCAAACACAAACGTATGGTGGCCGGATGCGGCAATTTCGCCTTTTCGCGTTTTCTCAAACGTTTAAAGCCAGGGAAGTAGATGTACATACCGATGAGAGGAGCTTAATGGCAAAATGTTACCTTAAAAGAATATCGTTTATTGGAGGTCATCTTTGCCTGAAGGAGTTGGAACATTAGTTTATTGACGCAACAATTGTATATTTTATAGTTGCAATATCGTAAAGTACACGATAAAGGAAAACTTTAAAAAGTAAACCTGAAAGAAATATTCTGGAGATTACTACGGTTGCTGATACGTGGAGCTAGATCTGCTTACCCATCCGGAGCAAATGATATTTGACTTAGTTTTTGATGTGGTTCGTGTTGCTCAGACTTTAGTTTTATATGTTGTGTTTTGTGCACTATTTTTTGTATGTTGTTGGGTTTTTTTTTCGTTTTTAGCAATGTCGTTGTCAGTTTCGTCTCGACTTGTGAGCTTTTGATTAAATCCAATTCATTTGGTGAATAATTGCTTACATCCACTATATTCGAATTGTGATGGATAGTTGTCTCACAGGCAATCATACTATATCTCCTTATTTTATACAAAAAGAAAATCAACAAATTCCGAAAACAAGCAGAACTCATCCCGAAACTAAATGAAGTCATAAGATCCATGTACATTTTATTTAAGAAGGGTATACAACACAAATTTTAACAAAAGTTCGTAATACATAAGTTACTTATACTTGAATCTAACTGTTTCAGTGTTGTATTTGTTAAGTATTATAGGCTAGTTGCATTTTTAAACCCATAAAACCAAAATGAAAACCAAATATGGAAATATTTTTAACTGCTAAAGCAACCCGGTAGCAATTCAACAATGTAGACGGGCATGTGCGTACATTGAGGATATTTAAAAATATCATAGATGAAACGAACATATGTCGTACAAAATTATAAGCCTTGCATCTTTAACTGTTTTTAAATAAGTTTTTATATCGCTATATTTAAAACTAATTAATATGCACAAAACAACTCAAAAACTAGTTTGATACCAACAAGACATCCCAACCCATATATGTCGAAAACTGGCAACACTATGGCAAAAAACAAAAACGACGAAAAACCAAACAAGTTTATAAAAAGTACATTCAAAACTGAAGATTGCGCATCACGAAAGCACAAGAACGGTTTGTATAGTATTGAACATGTCGTAATGTAATAACCAATATTTAATAGAACAAACAAAAAGTATAAAAGTGAGGTTTACTTCGTGCAACCACTATACAGGTCTTTGTAAACACAATAGAACCAACTGAAGGACAATAAAGATTTAGAACATTCTTAGAGGTGCAGGTGTCCGAAATTTTCACAGATTGATAATAACTGATATATTTTTCTTTAAGCTGTTAAAGCAAACTGGAAACATTTGATAAGACAAAACAGTACTCTTGACCGTATTATGAAACTTAGTGTGTATTATCAAGAAATATCATTTGTAAGAAAGAGAAAATCTCATCTGCACGTTACATGAGACGAAATTAAATGTATTGAACAAAAAGTGAGTCAGTAATGCAGCTGCTATAGATTTGCGTCTTTTGAAATATCCTTTTATCTGATTTAAGCTAATAGGTTGAAAAAATAACATACGTCATATCTATATAATCTTTATGAAGCCTAAATGGTTCTAAAAATATATAATAAAAAGTATGCAGTCTTTCATCTCTGAGAAACATGTGACCGGTGAGGTTTTTGACATGAAGTCCAACGTGTCTAGTGTAAAGTTTGAGGTGAGAATAGTACTAGCTGGAAAGTGTTTAATAGCATTACAGTGTAGTGAGGTCATCTAATAAATACAATAACGAAATCGATGTTCTGTTTGTTTTATTTACAAACTATGAAACGTATAAAAAAAGGTTAATAGTCACATATATAAATGCAAGCTAAGCCTTTCATGTTAAGGTTAATAGTCGCATCTATAAAATAAAAGATTTTGTACAGATAATATTTATATTGAATTTATATATTATCATTGTTCCACAGTATGTTTCGTGTATAACAATATAAATTTTACAATCAAAGTTCGTCTCTTCATTGTTTTTTCATCCAACTCTTTCTGATTTTATTCATCATTCTAGTTTTAGCATGACATGTTGCTGCAGTGACACTATTTACCAATGCCCTTCTAATAATAGTCCTGCTTTGTGGGCTCACTGCCAGACAAAACTCTGAAACAAATTTACAACACCTATAAAAACTGACAAAAATAATTCATTCACTACATATTACAATAGATGGGCACTTTTCCACCTGGAATCAGCTGTCATTATAAAATTTCAAATATTACAGCAACATGTCTTGAGTGTGTAGGTAAAGGTAATACCTTTAATTAGCTTGCTTTCTAGCTGAACAGTGAAATCATTATTAGGTTACGTATACTATACCCTCCTTTCGGAATAGTCTAGTCCTACATAAAGATAGATTGGTTATCTGTCGGACTAGACTATTCTTAAAGGAGGGTAGTATACTTCACGGTTCAGCTATAGTAAGCAAGCTTACCAAAGGTATTACCTGTACCTACACACTCAATGCATTTTGCTGTAATGGCAACCACGCACCGCCTTTATAGCTGACTATGCGGTATGGGCTTTTCTCATTGTTGAAGGCCGTACGGTGACCTATAGTTGTTAATGTCTGTGTCATTTTGGTCTTTTATGGATAGTTGTCTCATTGGCAATCATACCACATCTTCTTTTTATATCATCATAATTTTTCTGTCAAGTAAATAAACATGGTAAAAATCTGGTCCTTTTTGATGGGTTGGACAGAATCCAAAACCGAAATATAGTATGGTGATATCAGGCGGATTGCAGGGCGGGGAAAAGGTAGATAACTAATTTGTGTAATCAACTCCTCCTACAGTTTTGAACCCATATCCCTGAAACTTCAAAAGAAGACTGCACATACGTTAAAGATGTACACCTGATATTATGAAAATGATTGAAGATATTTTTCTCATTTTTTACAGACCTGGGAATTCAGCAAAATTTATGAAAGAGGCACACGTTTTGGGTAATCAACTTCGACAGTCTTTAATGAAGAAATTGTGCATGTAATAACAGATCTCCTATTATGAAATTATTTAAGAAATTTTTATATTTCATATATATTTTAGATAGTTAGTAAAGAGCAAATTTATGTCAGAATCTAAAATAACATTTTTTCCCCTAAAAAAACTTTCTTATTTCTAAGGCAAACTTGGGCGCAGACTTGGGGTAAATGTAATTGTAATCTTTAATCAGCTGTAATTGATTACAATTTCTCAAGTAATCAATGTAATCATTAATCTACCACACATATGATTACATGTAATTTAATTTAATCAATTACTTTCCAAAATAGCCTGTAATCCTGATTACTTTATGATTACATTTTGATTACAATGAAATCTAAAACTGTGTTAACAGTCAATAAATGAACCTTTTTGTTATTCATATTTAAGTATTTTACATGTAAAGCTTAAATATTTTTGTTTACTTTAAGCATGTTAATTGATGTGTATAATTCTGTAACAAATATGCCTCTGGCCTTAGTAAAATATATTGTACATATATTCACAATTAAAAGATGAACATATATATATATGATAATAACTGTTACATTCAAATAATACTTTTCTATATAAATCCTGAGTTATATTCTTTTGTCAATATTGGGATAAATCAGACATTTGAAAATTTATCCAATTAGCACAAATTAAATTAAAATTTGGACAAATATGTTGTTTAAAATAAACAAATTTAAGTCTGTAATTGAACTGGATATGTAAAATGCAATGATTTTTAGTACTTATGTTTTGTTTACAAATTGATTTAATAATTTTATAAAATTTTATATAGTTTTTAACTGGTATTTATTTTATCCATATTCTAACTTCCATAAACTGCACCTTGAAATATATATAAAGTCTGGAAGAGGTCAGAAGACAAACAGCAAATTCTTTATAAACGGTTTTTCAATTGAATTCAAAACAATTCAGAGATCAGTGATGAAAAAGGTGTAATGGGTCATTATAATCTAATATGTAGTGAACTTTTGTGGTTTATTAAATAGATGAAGCTTAAGCTATTATTTTATAATATATGTAAAAAAAAGAATATCCTTTTTCAAAAATGCTATAGTAATTTATTCCATATTGGTATTATTTTAGTAGGTTTCTCTATATGAATTGGATTTTGAATAAAAAAGCATATTCACCTGAGAAAGTGTTATTCACCGCGCTAAACATCACGCGCTTTTACATGCAACGTTATGGTAAAATGTTTCATGTAAAATTTGTTTTGGCATATGTTTGTCATCAAATACATGTTCTTTCCTCGGAATATGGAATAAAACAATTACTGTCTTTTGTTTCGGTAAATATGGGGTTTAATTGACTTTTGAAAAACTGATATTCACTTCGGCCGTCGTCCTCAGTGAATATCAGTTTTTCAAAAGTCAATAAAACCGCATATTTACCTCATCAAAAGACAGTAATTGTATAATATTAAACGTGATGATTTATTCACATCGTTCATTTTTTTTTAAATTCATTGTAATCAGATGTAATCATGATTACTTTGCCAATGTAATCATTAATTTAATCAGATACTTTCAGAAATATGTAATTGTTGATTCAATTTAATCGTACAAATGACAAAGTAATTGTAATTTAATAAATTACATTGAAAGTAATTAGACCCATCTCCGCTTGGACGAAAGATCCTTTTGAAGGAACATTTAAAAGATATATATGTCGTGTACAAGTTGCAATTTTGTACAGGTTATAACATGTTCAAAAATATTGTACATGTTATAATTTGTACAATGCTAAAATACAAGTTATAAGATGTACAAAAGTACCGCGTAACAAAATATTGCTTAAAAATGGGTTTAACCTGTACAAAATCTAAAAATGGGTTTAACCTGTACAAAATCTAAAAATATTACGAAAGCAGAATATACATGCAAAATTAAAATTGATGAATAATAAAGAACAATAATCGAAAGCAAAAGAAGGTGCATTATTTACAGCATGCATGTAATACTACATTTTCATATATTTTCGAAATAACTGTTTTTCCTTGTTGCTAAAAGATAAAGACATGTGACACCTCGAGTTGCACAAAACTTTCATTCTTCTAGATTTAAACCTACCAGACTTACAGTACAGCTGCCTTTCTGACACAGATAATGCACAAAACCTTGCAATCCACTGAATGATAACTTACGCACTATCTCATGTATTTCTTTCACACTCGTATCACTTATTGGGACTTCAAACACATTTAAAGTTGCATATGCTAGTTCAGTATGGTGTCCGGCATAGACGAAAAACGATATTGATGAAAAGGGGATCCAATGAAGGGTAAAAAAAACTACCAGGTCTCAAAGACACGAGTAATCCAAAAAGACTAAAAACTAGGCTAAAAACTACCAGGTCTCAAAGACACGAGTAATCCAAAAAGACTAAAAAACTAGGCTAAAAACTACCAGGTCTCAAAGGCACGAGTAATCCAAAAAGACTAAAAAACTAGGCTAAAAACTACCAGGTCTCAAAGACGAGTAATCCAAAAAGACTAAAAAACTATGCTAAAAACTACCAGGTCTCAAAGACACGAGTAATCCAAAAAGACTAAAAAACTAGGCTTACCTACAATTCATATAGGAGAATACAAGGGAATATGATTGATATCTACAAAACTATCAATGGCTACTAAGACAAAGAAGTAAGTTCATTTTAAAAATGGCAGATGAATCACAACATATAACCAGTAACAGGACAAAAAGGAACAAAGTCGTCCATCAAAGATTTCAATCTAATATCCGAAAAACACTCATTCTCTGCTAGAATTGCTAACATCTGGAACAAATATCCAGATAAAATCACTAAGGCCCCAACCACAAATGCCTTTAAAAACCGACTAGATAAATATTGGTCTGACGAAGAGCTCCATTATAAAGACCATAGAGCAGAAATATCCGGAAGTCACGAACAAAGCAGTAATAGAATAAAGTTAAATTACGAGTCTTGTGAAGAGGAACCTTATAAATCCTGTACTGGAAATCAACTATAAGGAACTAAATCAGTAGATGGCATGCTGAAACTTGCTTCATAAGCCATGTTAACATCACTTAATTCATTTGCCTTTGTTTCTGTTTCTAACCCGATGCTTTGTTCATTTTTGTCTGATGAAGCATGTTTCAGTGTTTGTGTCAGTAATAATATCCGTCGGAATTAAGTTCTCAGACTGTCTGAGGGTGGTCTTCACTTTATGTACTATTGAATACACAACTTGCTTAAAATATTGCTTCTTAGTCTTGTTCTATTTGAGGTGAGAATACTGAATAATGTTTGTTGACTACATGTGTATTTCAAAAACCTTGTTTAAGGAATCAAGTAAATATAAAAACTATTTATCTTTAACTGTATAAAAAAAAGGTATCAAACAAACATAAATGGACAATAACAAAAAAATGATGAAAATATTATTGAGGTTAATGTAATAATAGAAATATATTAGTATTTTTAAATTTTGTACAAGTTAAAACCATTTTTAAGCAATATTTTGTACATGTTATAACATGTACGAGGTACTTTTGTACATGTTATTACTTGTATTTTTGCATTGTACAAATAACATGTACAACATTTTTGTACATGTTATAACCTGTACAATATCGCAACTTATACACGACATATATACAGTATATTTATTGATCTATTTACTTCGAGATATCAGGAATGTTTTATGTCCAAATAATGTAACATAATTATTTATTTTTTAAACGATAGTTCGTATTTTTGCAAAAAAGAATTACAAAAATGAACAGAATACATTTTTCTTTTGTTTGAATGCAATACTCACAAGGAATAGGTTAGCAGATTATAATTTTGTTTATCATTGTGTTCAAACCTCTTTTTCGTATTTCCTGTTGATTTGTATTACATTATTTACGTTTTTAACTTTGGCAGCAATACTTCGTTGTTTTCTAGCAATTTATAATTCTAATCTACTAACTGAGTCCATGTGTACAATACATGACCAAATAATACAACTACATGTAGGACTTCAATCTCTATAGAGCTATAATGTTTCAAGTTTCGATGCAAAAGAAAGACAACTCTAGAGTCGACTTGCACATATCGGATAATGATAAAGGAAGAATAGAATACTATAAAATAAATATTTGTTTGAAACAGTCAAATTTACAGTTCAAAATATGCCATGATTATATCAGTTATACAAAGAGTCAAGCATTAAATTACATAACTAACAGAAGAGGCAAACATATTGAATAAACACCAGGGACATAATATATGTATTACAAATTCAATAATGTTTTTTCTCTGGTAAACACATATGCCACAATGATGATGTCCAAACTGCAATACTGTACAATACAAATTTATATCCGGATATTAAAAAAATAGTCTTCATTAAAAACCAAGTTTCACTTTACATCATGGTCATTTCACATGTAGCATCATTCAGACGGTTACTTTTCTAAATCTCCTCAAATCTGTCTTTCAATAATATTGTTTTTCGTCCACAGTTCTTCACTTTATACTCAAAAACTTTTTTAACTTTTGTTTTGCTCTCCATGTCGTAGCCACTACACTATCTGTCAATGCTTTCCGACATTTTGATCGTTGATGGCGTCCTCGAGTCACACAAAATTCTGTAAGAAGATAAATATTATATTGTCAAATTATATCTCTGTAACTCTTTGTCTGTGAATCTTTCACTATAAATACCATTGTTCAGTCATGTATACAAGTATTGTGAAATATCTACTACATTCACAGAAATACTGTCGAACTTTCTTTTTAAGTTACGCCACCTGTTTTGTTCTTAGTTTTTAACCATATTTGGTCATAAGCAGAACTAGCTTTCAGCTTCCATACTTAAACTATGTTACGACGACCACAAAAGTCTGGGTAGAGACTGAAAATATTTCGTCCTATAAGTTTGTTTTACAATTTCAAAAATGTCTGGTTGTGGACAGACATTTCCTGAAAAATCATCCGAAACCTGGCCGAAATTTCTTTGAAATCTTCTGTCTTGCTCGCCATGTCACATTATAAGCACTATTCCTGAAAGCCTTTCTTACTTCAGGTCTGTTATGTCGGCCATATGTTGTACAAAAGTCTGGAATAAAATGAAAAAAGTCGAGTTTAAAATTTCTTTAAATGACTTCCAAACTTCTTCAGATTTCGCTGTCGTTCTCTCCAATTTTTAATAGCGACATAATCACTCAGAATTTTCTTCAATCTTGGTCTCGTTTGACGGCCTTTGGAAATACAAAAAACTGCAAATACACAATTAATAAAATTGAGAACGGAAATCGGAAATATGTCAAAAAGACAACAACCCGAAAAAAGTGCAGATAACAACCGAAGGCCACCAATGGGTCTTCAATGCAGCGAGAAAATCCCACACCCAGAGGTGGGTCTCAGCTGTTATGAAAGAAAAAATGTGTATTCAGAAAAGGTACTTCGCGCTGTAAACATAGTCATAGTTGATGAAAGAAAGTTGATACTTGTTACAGCTTTAGCCACCGACGAAAATAAGTTAGATAGTCTTAAGATGATCATGCTCAAGTTTGGTATCTTCTGAATATCAAAAGTATGAATAATTGCAAATGGTTCTCAATAATTAACTTGTATCTTTTTCAAAAAATATTTAAACTAGAACCAAAACTTAACTATGCAGTTACTTGATTCTTGGTCGAAGTCTTTATTTAACTTCAGACAAATTGAGTGTACACGAGGACAATAATTAAACTAATATTATATACATAAATGATAGCAGGCGAGACTGACAAAATACAGAGAAAATACATACAAATCAAACATATGATATCATGACTCACAAGAGTCTCTAGTTCTTCTATGGGGATGTTCAGAGGCGGATTTAGGGGGGGACAGGGGGCCTGCCCCTTCCCTTTTCCGGAACAAATTTGGTTGATTATAAAGGGAATCACTGAAGCTTGACCGGAGCGGGTCACCTCTTAGGCAGTCAGTGAGACCCCCTTATGAACATTTCTAGATCCGCCACTGATGTTAACATTACTTGCATAATGGAATCAAAATCTAAAAGAACTCTCGGAACATCAAATGATTTACACACGTTTAAGACAATATCAGGTTTATCGCCCCTACGACATAAACTCTTTTCCTCCGCTTCGCGTTAATGTCTTGGTGGACGACAAACTTGCTATTCTCCTCGTAGCTAATGAATAAGTGTACGCTAGTAATGCAGATACGATGGCCATGTGATATGGCAATACTTTAGGCTTTTATGGAGACTGAACTTATTTACCGTGTTTGTAATAACATGAGCAACACGACGGGTGCATCATGTGTAGCAAAATCACCCTTCCGGAGCAACTGAGATCACCCCCAGTTTTTGATGGGGTTTCTGTTGCTTAGTCTTTAGTTTTCTATGTTGTGTCTTGTGTACTATTGTTGGTCTGTTTGTCTGTTTGTCTTTTTCTTTGTTAGCCAAAGCGTTGTCAGTTTATTTTCGATCTACGAGTTTGACTGTCTCTCTGGTATCTTTTACCATTCTTTTATTTTGGAAGCACTTGTTATTCTTCGAAGGACAACCAAACTAGAGGCTCTAAAGAGCCTGTGTCGCTCACCTTGGTCTATGTGCATATTAAACAAAGGACACAAATGGATTCATGACAAAATTGTATTTTGGTGATGGTGATGTGTTTGAAGTTCTTACTTCACTGAACGATTTTGCTTCTTACAATTATATCTATCATGAACTTTGCCCATTAGTAACAGAGAACTATATTTGGTAAAAATTTACATAAATTTACCAAATTAATGAAAATTGTTAAAAATTGACTATAAAGGGCAATAACTCCTTAAGGGGTCAATTGACCATTTAGGTCATGTTGACTTATTTGTAGATCTTACTTTGCTGAACATTATTGCTGTTTACAGTTTATCGCTATCTATAATAGTATTCAAGATAACCAAAAACGGCAAAATTTCTTTAAAAATTACCAATTGGAGGGCAGCAACCCAACAACCAGTTGTCAAATTCATCTGAAAAATTCAGGGCAGATAGATATTGACTTGATTAACAATTTAACTTCTTGTCAGATTTGCTCTAGATGCTTTGGTTTCATAGTTATAAGCAAAAAACTGCATTTTACACCTATGTTCTATTTTTAGCCGTGGCGGCCATCTTGGTTGAATGGCCAGGTCATCGGACACATTTTTCAAACTAGATACCCCAAAGATGATTGTGGCCTAGTAGTTTCAGTGGAGATTTTGTAAAAGATTACTTAGATTTATGAAAAATGGTTAAAGATTGACTATAAAGGGCAATAACTCCTAAAGGGGTCAACTGACCATTTTGGTCATGTTGACTTATTTGTAGATCTTACTTTGCTGAACATTATTGCTGTTTACAATTTATCTCTATCTATAATAATATTCAAGATAATAACCAAAAACAGCAAAATTTCCTCAAAATTACCAATTCAGGGGCAGCAACCCAACAACAGATTGACCGATTCATCTGAAAATTTCAGGGCAGATAGATCTTGACCTGATAAACATTTTTATCCCATGTCAGATTTCCTCAAAATGCTTTGGTTTTTGAGTTATAAGTCAAAAACTGCATTTTACCCCTATGTTCTATTTTTAGCGGTGGCAGCCATCTTGGTTGGTTGACCAGGTCACGCCACACATTTTTTAAACTAAATACCCCAAAGATGATTGTGGCCAAGTTTGGATTAATTTGGCCCAGTAGTTTCAGAGGAGAAGATTTTTGTAAAAGATTACTTTAATTTACAAAAAATGGTTAAAAATTGACTATAAAGGGCAATAACTCCTAAACGGGTCAACTGACCATGTTGGTCATGTTGACTTATTTGTAGATCTTACTTTGCTGAACATTATTGCTGTTTACAGTTTATCTCTATCTATAATAATATTCAAGATAATAACCAAAAACAGCAAAATTTCCTCAAAATTACCAATTCAGGGGCAGCAACCCAACAACTGATTGACCGATTCATCTGAAAATTTCAGGGCAGATAGATCTTGACCTGATAAACATTTTTATCCCATGTCAGATTTCCTCAAAATGCTTTGGTTTTTGAGTTATAAGCCAAAAACTGCATTTTACCCCTATGTTCTATTTTTAGCCGTGGCGGCCATCTTGGTTGGTTGACCAGGTCACGCCACACATTTTTTAAACTAGATACCCCAAAGATGATTGTGGCCAAGTTTGGATTAATTTTGCCAAGTAGTTTCAGAGGAGAAGATTTTTGTAAAAGATTACTTTAACGAAAAATGGTTAAAAATTGACTATAAAGGGCAATAACTCCTAAACGGGTCAACTGACCATTTTGGTCATGTTGACTTATTTGTAGATCTTACTTTGCTGAACATTATTGCTGTTTACAGTTTATCTCTAACTATAATAATATTCAAGATAATAACCAAAAACAGCAAAATTTCTTCAAATTTACCAATTCAGGGGCAGCAACCCAACAACCGATTGACCGATTCATCTGAAAATTTCAGGGCAGATAGATCTTGACCTGATAAACATTTTTAACCCATGTCAGATTTGCTCTAAATGCTTTGGTTTTTGAGTTATAAGCCAAAAACTGCATTTTACCCCTATGTTCTATTTTTAGCCGTGGCGGCCATCTTGGTTGGTTGACCGGGTCACGCCACACATTTTTTAAACTAGATACCCTAATGATGATTGTGGCCAAGTGTGGTTTGATTTCGCCCAGTAGTTTCAGAGGAGAAGATTTTTGTAAAAGTTAACGACGACGGACGACGACGGACGACGGACGACGACTACGACGACGGACGACGGACGCCAAGTGATGAGAAAAGCTCACTTGGCCCTTCGGGCCAGGTGAGCTAAAAAATAGGGACAAAGAAATCATCAAATATCAGTCAAATAAAATTACATTGAATCTCAGGATTGTAAAACAAAAGAACTATAGATTTACGAGTCATTAACAAGTGTAAAATTAGTTCCATAAACTATTTATTTACGGAATTAAGAATTCACAATTTATATAATCTAAGAAATGTTAACATATATACATGTACATAAAGCTGATTTATGATAATTGATACATTATGATAACATCTCATAAAACCCTGACAATATCTATGGTATCCCACTGGATTTCCAGCGAGATCAGTGGAAACAAATATTCCAAACAAAGGAATTCCATTGGAGTTTCATCCCATACATATAGAATATTTTTCACCCTATTATTCCAATGGAATGTCAGTGAAATTTTAATAAAACTTCAAATTTTACGGTGGAAATACGGCTTAAGCGAGAAAATCAATCTAGTTCAGATAATCAATGATAATTATCAAAAGCATTTCAAACAGTAACATCATTTTGAGTTATTTTGTTTTATCTTAATCTTGTATCTTTTCTAAAATCTCACGTGAATGATTTGTCAGTTTGTTACATGTATGTATTAGAAAATAGAAATTAAAGCAGTGCAACATTTGAAGGAATTTGATTGAGAACTTAATTAATGCAGCTTTTAAAACAAATCAAATACAGAAAACTCGAGGTATCAGAAAACCCACTTCTTGGACTTGAGATGGGGACTAACTCCATTGCAGGAGATCCTTGGTACAATTCCTGACTGGGCAAAACCGAATGGACTTGACCATTGGTATTTCCTGTTTGTCTACTAAGCATGCAGTATTAAGAAGTTGGAGCGAAGATTAAAGTCAGAATGATGTGTCCAGCAGCAGATTGTGCAGACAGTGCAACAAGTTTTTCTATAGTCTTTTACCTAATTAATTAACAGGTTAACAAATCAAGTTCAAGGCTTCAGTCTAGTGCATATTAATTCGTCTTGCATCAACATGTTCTCGTACAGAATATGGATTGATTTAACACTGATCTACCAACTACCTGGTCCATCATCATCGTCCTAATTATCATTATCATGGCAGTGGCGGATCCAGAACTTTTCATAAAGGGGGGCGCTGACTGACCTAATGGGGGGCGGGGGTCCACTCCAGTCATGGTTCCACGAAAGGGGCCCAGCCCCCTCCCCCCAACTTGAAATCGCCTATGCATGATTATTTGAAAGTTGATCAGATTGACAAAAAATATATGAAATATTTTTGACCGTCCATCCAAACAACTTTCAGATAATCATCAGGAATTTGAATGATTGCTGTTTGCTAAACGTCCAGTGGCAAATACTTTATGCATTTTCAGAACAAAGTAGAAAATTGAGATATCGGGATTAAATATAATGCAAAATACATCAATTGGGTCAGACATTACTTTCAGATAACATTAATTTTGTCATTAAAAAAAGCTTAACAGTATATAGCGAGAGTCAATTGTACATTTTAAAACCTAACTGACACTCAACTTTTCCAAATATAAAATTGATATTCCTCACGTTCATTATGGATTAAATTCACATGTTCAAAAATTTAAAAATACTGCATTGCATAAGAAGTTCTCTGTCCAATATTTTTCTGTTTTTCTCTTGAATCAATTGCTGACATCTTGCGGTGTAACACTGTTTTAATCGCTGATCTTGAATGACTACTGTTTCCATTACAAAAATCTAAAACGACACAAATTGTCTAATCATCTTTTGCGTCTTTTTGTGTTTTTATATTTTTATTTTCAACTGAATTAAACACTTAAGCTGGTACTCTCCCTTGCAAGATATGCATATCTGAGTCTGTCAGAGCCAAACAGAAAAAGGACAGGGAACCAATCAAATAAAAACACTAATCTTCTTCTGAATCTGATTCAGCAGAATGCTCCTTTAATTTTTTATTGTACATTTTAATAATATTTCTATGTTTTTCATAAGAAGTAGAAGCATAGATCTTGTGGTGTAAAAAGTTATAATAGCTGGTATACCATGGCGACTGTTGCACTGACAAAAATCTGCAAAAAAGCTAAATTTACCTATATCATTTTTACACCTAGTAAGAATACTCATAGAACCTAATTTGCTTTCATGGTGATAATGGATGGCTGTTTTACATCCAATGGCATTTATTAAATGCATATTTAGGATGAGAACATGTACATGTAAATGTAATACATTTTATATGAATATCAACCCAGCTTTGTACTAGACCAACATGCTGAGCTGGATTTTTAACATGCTAGTTCACAAGGTAACAGTCAACAATTAAGGAGGAGAAACCACAAATATTAAAATCTTTGGTTAAACATGGATGATTTGAACCCATAGTCTTCAACATATGAGGTGACCTCAAGACCACCAAGCAGTGAATTGCTTAAGTTGAATTACATTATATGGTACTTCTGGTTCTGTTTCGTGTTTACCATTTCTATTTGGCAGAATGTGTTCTGATGAATTTATAATCAGTATAGCATCCTTATAGAGAATGTGCTAAAAATTAAAGAAGTCTGTATCTCAAAATTTGTATAGGGGTTCATTTTTATTTTTGACACTAGATTTGCCACAATTTCGAAGCAATTTAAATGGTTGAAGATGGTCTAAAGATACCAGAGGGACATTCAAGCTCACAGATCGAATATAAACTGACAATGCCATGGCCAAAAAATAAAGACAAACAGATAAATAATAATACACAAGACACAACATAGAAATCTAAAGACTAAGCAACAAGTACCCCACCAAAAAACTGGGGATGATTACCTGAAAGGGTAAGCAGATCCTGCTCCACATAATGAAAATAAGTCTGCTTTTTCTGCTGGTAACCTGAGGCTAATCAATATTGATAACACTAAGAAAATAAATTTAATACTAATTTTAATACTATAAATAAACATATATAGATATGTTTAACTTGATGTACTATAACATCATCATATCTGTGTTGAAAATTTAAAATAAGTTGATCTTAAAATTCACACTTTTGATACAATTTCAAACATATTAAAATGATTAAAAAATTTGTCAGTGTATATGTTAACAATTTTTGCTAAATATAATTACAAGATCGTTTTTACATGTATTTGCAATAAATTAAACTGCAAAAACTGACAAAATAGCTTCATTTTGAGATCTTACCATTAGTATGTTGGTACAAGAAAGTTTAACCAAACATGCATGATAATGCACAGTCATAAACAAATTTTTAAGTGTGCTTAATCTATGAATAAACTTGGTTGTGATCATCTATACAATTATACAGTCACATACATGTATCACATCAGATCTGTGAATAAACAAATGTACAACTACAGACCACCCCATTGTGACAACTGACAGCAATGTACCAATGACTTACAATGAAATCTTAAAGGCATCATATACTGACATAGTTTACAGTAAAAAATGTGTTATTGTCTGCAAAAACATACTATTGTTTGAAAACCTCACACAAAAAAAATGTGGGAGGTTTCAACCCCCCCCCCCCCCAAAAAAAAATAAATAAATAAATAAAAATAAATAATCTGCTGTCAACATACTGCATTTGACAATATAACTAATGTTTTAAACCAAACTGCATTTTTTTTCTTCAAACTACGACTTCAAGCAGAGAGACACTTCCAAAAATTTATAATAAACTGTATAAAACACAAATTCTACAAAGGACAAAAACATGGCCTAGTTTCTAATGATATGAAACCAAATAGTGAACAAAGCTGGGGTTCAAAAAGAACTTTGCTATGGGCTATAGGCAGTGACCTATAGTTGTTACTCTCTGTGTCATTTGGTCTCTTTTGAAGAGTTGTTTCAGTGGCAATCAAATTTAACCACTTTTTCTTTTTTTATATTTACTAGACCTTATCATTCACTGTTATTCATACTTTAAATTGTTGATTTTATATTAGATATATAATCTACAACCAAAAATAGAGTTTATTATCAATGACTTGGTAACAAACATGGCCCAATTATCATGGAAAAGTTATTCTAAAACTTTTAAGCGTTCTTTCAACAATACATAGAGTTTGGCCAATTTTCCAACAAGAGCAAAATGCATGTACAGTGACCTATAGTTGTTAATGTCTGTGTCATTTTGATCTCTTGTGGACAGTTGTCTCATTGGCAATCATACCACATCTTCTTTTTTATATTTAGATCTGACTAAAAGATATTTTACCAAATGTTGGTTTATATACCAGTATATATAACACCTTTTCACATGCACCTTTAATTTCTCAAACACAAATAGAATGAAATTCAAAACAGTGTGGCTGTGGCCATTGATTGACACATTAAAATCATCCATTGACTGGGACAATTTACATGAACGTTTGTCTGTAACGACCACCGTTCACGACGTACCTACGATAGACATTTAAACTGTGGGGTCACGAAAGGTTTCTTTACGCCTTTAATTATAAAATAATTCAAAAAATTAATCAGGAATAACCTTTATGTTTTGATTTATATAATTGATATAAATCAAAACATCGTGTTATTTCTGATTAGTTTTTCGAATTACTTTATTAAGGTGTTGAGAACCTTTGGTGACCCCATAGTTTAAGTGTCTTTAAAAAGTACATAGTGAGCAGTGGTTGTTACATACAAACATTCACCTAAATTGTCCCAGTCAATGGATGATTTTAATGTGTCAATCAATGGCCACAGCCACACTGTTTTGAATTTCATTCTATGTATCAAAACTAAGTAATTTTTGCTATTTTATAAAATAAAATTTAAATGTAATTCATAATATTTACAAGATCTTGTAGTTTACACTTTATAACCCATCTTAGGTGTCAATCATTTTGACAAAACTCCCATGAACTTTACAGAAAACTCCCATGAATTCTACACAAAAAAACCCTCACAGCTCCTCCTGTAAAGTCCTTTTAATATTTCTTAACAACACAATATTTTTTTGTTTTTCACGAAAGTTTGTGGCAGAAATCTTGTGATGTAGAACAGCTTTGATAGCTGGTTTGGCATGTCGACTGTTTCTTTGACAAAAATCTGCAAAAGAAAGTCACCATTTTAAAACATGTTTATCCCTGCCACATTCTGTATAGTTGAGACTAGGAAATGACAAATGTAAAACAATTCAACTGAAAAAAAATAACCTCAAGATTGATGTATGTAGCAGTAAATGAAAATATAAATGATCAACAACATCCATTGAATTTTAGGGACAAGCACATACAGAATGTGGTGGATTTAAACATGTTTCAAAAAATGTAGAATTTCTTGTAGATCTTTAATATTTGTTGATCTTCTTTGCTTTTTACCATTCAGGAGAAATAACTTCTACAAGGTGTTGGTTGGCAATTTTAGACATGTTGACTTATTTGTAGATTTTATTGTGCTGAACATTTTTGTGTGTGTGCAAAAACACAGGTAAAATTGGTCATTCAGGCACAATATAGCTGATAAAGGAAGTCAGTTGGCCATTTCAGTCAATGATTTGTCATGTTAACTTATTTGTAGATCTAATTGTGCTTAACTTCTTTCTATTTACAATTTCTCTTCGACTATAATAGTTGTAGCAAAATATGGCAAAATATCTTTCAAGGGCAATGATCAATTGAGAATTTCAGCAAATTATTTGAAGATCTCCTTTGGTGTACACTTTTGCTTTTTACATTTGATTTATCTTCTCTATTATAATTTCTGCCAAAAAACTGAAGAAAAAACTGTATAATTGGTCATTTAATTTCAAGAACTCTTATAAGGCGTCAATTTATTATTCATCTGTGTTGAATAAATTGTAGATGGTATTTTGTTTGACATATCTACTAACGAAAGATTCTTTCTATCAGCTATAGCCTAACCAGGTGCTCAGCAGGGTGCAGCTTTATACGCCTGCAGAAGTCAAATTTTTGCAGACGTATAAAATTTGCATTTGAATGGGGACATGTAGTTGGACTCCCCCTTGTCCTGGATTAAGAACCTGAGACAAGTGCCTGTGGTTTAGCTGACAAAAATTCTCTCGATCTGTGATATATTTTAACATAATTACCAAAAAAAATATAATTTTGCAATCATTTTGTGTTTAAGGGGCAATAACCCAAAAAACATTTACTATTTTTCTAAATCATGGACACCAAGTGATGTTATCAAAAGCTAATATAACTTTCAAGGCCTGGTGAGTAAGAAACACATGATGATGAACAGATTCTTATGACATTTTTATTCTACTTAATAGAGAAAAATATACATAACACAATAAATGAAAAATTTAAAATATTGAAGGTTGTATACTTTTTAATATAAAAGAATAAAATGAAAATATATCTACAGTTCTAATATTTAAAGAATGATGATGACACTAATTATATGTCATTTTGATAGTCCTTGTATTTTACATATTAAAGTTGATCTTGACCATGCAAAAATGGGGGTGTATTTTCGTCTTTGGTGTGTATAAAACACACCTGTATAGTACACACACCTTTTTTGCCCTTAAAACTTGAGAAAAAAAAGTTTTAAATCTCTTTGAAAAGGGTTGAGTTAAAAGAGTCAAAAAATGAAAAATCCTAATTTCCAAGAATAAAAAAGTTCAAACATGTCAAAAAGATAAATTCACATTCTGTTTTCATCCATGTTATAATATAAGTCTTAAATGACGGACCAAAAACAAGTTCTGGTTTGAACAAGACAAAATATCACCAAAGTAAAAAAAATATTAATTATAACATTTAAAAACATATCTTTAGATCCTTGTATTGACAATAGATATGGGTATATTCAAAATCTAAGAAAAATCATATAAAATTAACAAAAATATTCAATGAATTGTCATATAATTAAAGCATATCTATCATATTTTTGGTGTTAATTTTCAATCTGCATTAACATCTGAAATATTGGTTTTGTGCATTATACCCTATCTCATAAAATACCAATCACAAAATATCACCAAATATATCTTAGTCCAATTCAGATTATTATATAAGGTTATTTCTTTTTTCATTTGCATTTGAGTTTTACCAGGTGCCTGCATTGATTCTCAAAAACTGTCCTTCACACCAGATCTTAATCCTATGTGAACATTTTAATGGCTAGATAAAATAGAATGAAATTCAAAACAGTGTGGCTGTGGCCATTGATTGACACGTTAAATTCATCCATTGACTGGGACAATTTAGGTGAACGTTTGTATGTAACGACCATTGCTCACTGTGTACTTTTTAAAGACACTTAAACTATGGGGTCACCAAAGGTTCTCAACACCTTAATAAAGTAATTCGAAAAAATTAATCAGAAATAACACGATGTTTTGATTTATATCAATTATATAAATCAAAACATAAAGGTTATTTCTGATTAATTTTTCGAATTATTTTATAATTAAAGGCGTTAAGAAACCTTGGTGACCCCACAGTTTAAATGTCTATCGTAGGTACGTCGTGAACAGTGATCGTTACAGACAAACGTTCACGTAAATTGTCCCAGTCAATGGGTGAATTTAATGTGTCAATCAATGGCCACAGCCACACTGTTTTGAATTTCATTCTAATTTGCAAGGAATTAAAAGCAGACAAATAAAAACAATAGTTTCCACTGGTGAATTTTAAAATTTCATATGTTATGTTTTTGCCACTGATCAGCAAAAAAGAGTATGTTTATAGAGGGTTTCCAAACAATGATTAAAACTTAGAAAAGAATTTATCCATTAATATCAGGTAAGGAAAGTAGGATGTAAAAGTCAAGGTCATAACTAATTCATGTTTTTAAATAACACAAAATGCAGTTTTATTTAAAGTATACCCTTTCCATGGGTTATAACATAAAATCATAAAATGACATTTAAAAAGTAGCAAAATTTCCCATTTTTTTTACTATTTGACTCAAATATGCCACTCAATCTGTATGAGACAGGGTTTGAGGGGGGTTAACAACATTTAATTTAAAAAAAAACTTTGCCTTGTAGTTTTAGAGAAGATTTATTTAAAACTGACATATCACAGACTCATTTACTGCCTCAAGCATTCTGATTTTAATCAAAGCTATATAAATGGACAAATTTTTATTAAGGATCATAGCAGCAATATTTCTATTAAATTTGAAAGTGTTTTTATTTATAAATGTAAGGGGCGATAATGAAAATATGAACAATTAGTATCCAAAATAAAAGGCAAGGGAAGATGGAGGTAAAGTGATGGCATTAGCTTTATACAATATCTCTGTTTTATCAAGTGAACTCAAGAGTAATGAGTATATTATAAATTCTAAAGTTGTTCAAACAGAAAATGTTCTAACTGAATAAGATAACTCTTGCAAAATTTAATAATATTCAAGATAAGCCAATCCATGGTTGTGTTTTTCCATATTATCTTTTCAAAGAAAAATATATAGAAAAGATGTAAAATACAACAAGCAACAAATATAACATAAAATCATATCCTGAATGAAAATGTGAAACAATTAAAGCTGCAACAAATATTTATTTTAATATGACTCTTGTCTTATGTAGTGACTAAGTAACTAGACATGCAAATAAAATATACACAGAGTCATTCTTCATTGCTCTTAAAGAGTTTCTTGAAATTCCTTTTTACATAATTTTTGTTGTATGACTACACAGAAACATTATCACTATTGTAAAATCCCAAAGAAGATTCCTTTTTTCAATTTCCACCAAAATGTCCATGAATTGCATTAATTTTCTTCATTCTCTGTTTTGCACGACATGTAATGGATGTTATCTTCTGTGCAAGTGCAGCACGAACTAAAGGTCTTCCATGGCGACCTGTGACACAACAAAAATCTACAATGACACAGTAAACAAGCAATTGTACTTTGGCTTTAAAAAAGATGTCCAGTGGCAAATATTTCATGCATGTTGACACTTAATGGATATAACTTTATTATAGTTAGGATTGTGTTCCTGTTTTGTATTGTCTATTTATGTCCACCATTGCACTTTGGTGTTCAATCTTTCGCTTTTCATGTGTGGTTCTAGCTGATACACCACGATGGAGAGCACATTTCACTTGAGACTTGCTGTGTTTACTATTTGAAGTACAAAACTCTGCAAGAACATAATTACATGCATAATGTAGGAATTCATAAATAAATCAGTGAATACCTTGCTTTAATAAAATAAAGTTAGAAGAACATAATGTACAACCAGACACTTTCAACTTTATGTAATAGAGGGTAACTTTATAAATGGTGGCTGGGGCCTCAAAAGCCAAGTGGCTGTCAACACTGAGGTTGTGAGCTTGAATCCCTCATTGGGCAGGTATACTCAACTCCAATCTTAATTAACTAGGATTGTTAAGTTTTCTAATGGAAGGTTTGACCTTCTCTCCTAGCACTCAGGCTTCCAACAACAATAAAAACTTACCAACAAGAAATAGATCAATAGTGTCAGAGGGGGGGGGGGGGGGGGTAAACACCTATTAATTAATCAATGACTCAATTAAATGTTGGATTACTTAACAATTAAAAAAAAAAAAGATGTGGCCTGATTGCTAATGAGACAACCAGAGACCAAATGACATAGAAGTAAGCAATTATAGGTCTCATATATGGCCTTCAACAATGAGCAAAACCAACATGGCACCCTAAGTTAAACAAGCATTCTGTGAGTATTGCATGGCAAAACATAGTCCTCTACTGGTTCAAAGTTTATTGTATTGGAACAAAATTCTAACTTGATCTTTAATTTGTCATGGTGTAAAAAAAAACTATAATATCTTCAAACACAACGAAATTTTTTTGTTGAAAAGTGATTATGTAAGTTATTTTTTATCTAAATCCAAACCAATATCTCTGCACAAAATCGTCAGACCAAAACAAAATTATGAGTAAGTTCCATAACATTTGGTTGAGGCTAACTAAAGTTAGAGATCAGAAACTAAAAATTCAGCAATTTCCGTTTGTAAATGGGCATAACTCTAGAACAGTTAAAGCGACACCACCAAAATTCAAAATTGGTCTGTATTTTGTGGTAATAAGCATTATGTGCAAGTTTCATAACATTTGGTTGAGGCTAACTGAAGGTAGAGATCAGAAACTAAAAATTCAGCAATTTTTCCATTTGTAAATGGGCATAACACTAGAACCGTTAGAGTGACGCCACCAAAATTCAATTTGATCTGTGCTTTATGGTAACATTAGTAAGAGAACAGAAACGAAAAGTTCTGCTTTTTTGTAATTTGTAAAGGAGTATAACTCTTGAACGGTTTAAGGGACTGTGACCACCAATATGCAAACTTGATCTGTATTTTGTAGTAATAAGCATTGTGTATACTGGTAAGTTTCATATCATTTGATTGAGGCAAAGTTAAGTTAGAGAATGGAAACCAACTTTTGGATATACGGACGTACAGACAGGCAAGGGTAAAATTTTTAAAATGCCCCTTCTGCTAAGGCGGGCATAAAAATATACATCTGGGTCTTCAAGTACCGGTAGTACTGGCAGTATGAGTCTGTATGACTGAAAAAAAATGTCGTTCATTATGTTCCCTTCAGAAATTAGAGCCCCTATAAGTGTGGAAACTGCCTTTTGAAACTGTTTAAAACATAGTAGACAGGAATTTCCAATATCAACCTGACATTGGTTTGATCAAAAGCAGGTCAACCCAACAGACACTTTTATATGATTTAAAACTTCTCATTTCAAATTATTCGCAAAAAACAACCCATAACTCTTTTATTTTGTCTTCTCGCTAAAAATTAAGCTAATGCTGATTTACTTTTCTTGTGATATTTTAAGTCAAAAGGAGGCTAGTTAAATAATTAAATAAACTGCTGACTCAGAGATATATGCATGTCTTGCTGTTATGTAATTTTGGTAGTACGTTTTGTACATGTATAATTCAAGATGATGAAATTAAAATGGCAAAATTCAAACATGTTAACTATGCAAAACAGTTCAAATTTAAAAGACTATGACTGAGGAGACAGGGCCAAATAATCTCCATGGAAATAACACATCCAACTACCGTACTAATAAACAATACCCGACCAGGTAAGTGCCCCTTAAAAATTGATCTTATCACTATTAGCAAAAGTTTCAAAGTCATTAGACAGAATGACAGAGGGGGAGGGGGAAATAGTTATGATTCATGGAAATAATATATGCCAGTAGTTTATACTAATATTTAATTGACATTTTCTTCATCTAAATAGAGAGTAATACATTTTGTACATTTTAAAATAGAGTACAAAGTTCAGTCTGATGATGATGACAGTAGTCAATATGCTGAGCAAATTTAAAATACTTTCTCCATATCAAAATAGTTAGCTATCATGTTTTTGATACAGCCACATCTAAATAATATATATTTAACCAGATTCAGATTGCCACATGCATTTAATTAAATCAGCTTCAGATTACCACATCTAACTCATTTAATCAGATTCAGATTACCACATCTAACTCATTTAATCAGATTCAGATTACCACATCTAACTAATTTAATCAGATTCAGATTGCCACATCCAACTAATTTATGCCGATTCAGATTGAGGATTAAATAAGTACTGAGTCCTGAAAATCCATGCAGTCTTGACAATGTTTTCCTCTATTAAGATAATATCCACTGACTTCAGGACGCACAGAAAAATTCGAATTTTCTTCTTCAATAAAGTTGTAAATGTGAATTAGTCCTTCCTATATACATTTCTATTCAATAGCAATATACTGCTCAATATCCATCTTCATTAGCCAAGGGTTACTATCCAGTCCCTCAATCCTCTTGGCTAGAGAAGATGCTTAATACCGGTATCCACTTTGAAGATCTTTTTGAAGCTGTAGTTTTCTCACATTGATTTTTTTGTTCTCCTGAGATGTCCTTGCTGTTATTCCATTATGAAGAGCTTGTCGAACCTCAGTCTTACGATGTCGACTTTTTTGTGTACAAAAATCTGTAATGAAATACAGATTAATCTAACAAACATAAATATTATCTTAGAAAGAAACTTCAATTCAAATAAAATTTCATTTTTCTAAAATTTCATCATAGAAAGCAAAGTTGAGTCACAAATCCAAGAAATCCACAACTGCTTATGTGTACTATATGTATACACACACATATATATGTGTAAATTACTCAGAAGAGGTGACTAAGTGTGTTATAGAAGTATGAACAAACACATCACTAATGCTGTATGATATCCATTCATTAAACAGCCTATGTGTACTGTGTATACACACACATATATATGTGTAAATTACTCAGAAGAGGTGACTTAGTGTGTTATAGAAGTATGAACAAACACATCACTGATGCTGTATGATATCCATCCATTAAACAGCTATTTTAGTTCCAGTTTGAAATTTTCCTTATTTTGCCTTGAATCTTCAATCTCTCTGCTGAAGTTCTTGCAGACACACCACGGGCTAAAGCTGTCCTTATTTTAGATTTATTGTGACGGCTATTTGTTGAACAGAATTCTGCAAAGACATAAAAATCCAACCTACTTTGTGAATATTTAAAAGTTTACTTTAACAGAATTTTATATATGGCATTCACACCACATCTTATTTTAATATCAAAACAAGAATATGTCCTCAGTACACAGATGCCCCACTCACACTATAATTTTATATGATCATTGGACTGTGAAATTGGGGGAAAAAACTCTTATTTAGCATTAAAATTAGAAAGATCATATCATAGGGAACATGTGTACTAAGATTCAGGTTGTTCGGACTTCAACTTCATCAAAAACTACCTTGACCAAAAACTTTAACCTGAAACCGGACAGACAGACAAACGAACAACAAAAACTTTAACCTGAAAGGAGACAGACGGACGAATAAACATACAGCATACGAACAAACAGATAAACAGACACACACACCAGAAAACATAATGCCCCTCTACTATTGTAGGTGGGGCATTAAAAAAAAGTTTTAAGAAAGTTTTTGAGGGAACAACTAACCAACCTTTGGCAGTAAAATCGAAAATCCTTGTCAATTAAGATTGGAATTGAGCACACCTGCTACATGCAGGGTTTGAACTCACATCCTTTGTTCACAGGATAGTGATGGAGTTGTTGAATTACCTAGACCCCTCAGTCCACAAAGCCCTGAGTTGTTGAATTACTTAAACCCCTCAGCCCACAAAGCCCTGAGTTGTTGAATTACTTAGACCATTCAGCCCACAAAGCCCTGAGTTGTTGAATTACTTAGACCATTCAGCCCACAAAGCCCTGAGTTGTTGAATTACTTAGACCATTCAGCCCACAAAGCCCTGAGTTGTTGAATTACTTAGACCATTCATCCAACAAAGCCCTGAGTTGTTGAATTACTTAGACCATTCAGCCCACAAAGCCCTGAGTTGTTGAATTACTTAGACCCCTCAGCCCACAAAGCCCTGAGTTGTTGAATCACTTAGACCCCTCAGCCCACAAAGCCCTGAGTTGTTGAATTACCTAGACCATTCAGCCCACAAAGCCCTGAGTTGTTGAATTACTTAGACCTCTCAGCCCACAAAGCCCTGAGTTGTTGAATTACTTAGACCTCTCAGCCCACAAAGCCCTGAGTTGTTGAATTACCTAGACCTCTCAGCCCACAAAGCCCTGAGTTGTTGAATTACTTAGACCATTCAGCCCACAAAGCCCTGAGTTGTTGAATTACTTAGACCCCTCAGCCCACAAAGCCCTGAGTTGTTGAATCACTTAGACCCCTCAGCCCACAAAGCCCTGAGTTGTTGAATTACCTAGACCTCTCAGCCCACAAGGCCCTGAGTTGTTGAATTACTTAGACCATTCAGCCCACAAAGCCCTGAGTTGTTGAATTACCTAGACCTCTCAGCCCACAAGGCCCTGAGTTGTTGAATTACTTAGACCATTCAGCCCACAAGGCCCTGAGTTGTTGAGTTACTTAGACCATTCAGCCCACAAGGCCCTTAGAGTAAGACTAGATACAAACTTGATAATACATAAATGTTGAATTAATTAGACCACTCAGCCCACAAGGCCCTGAGAAAACAACTAGATACAAACTTGATAATACATAAATGTGATTTTAAACATTTCAGTTTTTTCTATGTACTTTTATACAGCCAACTGTGAAACTATGTTTTAAGAGATAATAATCACTACTATCTATAGATTATCGTTGGTCATCTCAACGGGATTGATTTTCTCGTTTGAGCCTGAACGTCGAAAAAGTGAGAAAAGAAATCAAATTGAGATGACAAAAGATAATCTGTTTATCCCTATTATACCTATGAAGACTTTGTTAATTTGATGACAATGAGCATGTGCATCCTTAGTTTCTAGCGATAATTTTTCATATCATTCGACTCCACTGAGAGAGAAAATTATCAGTCAGCAAGATCAAAGGAAAATTTCTTAAAATAGCAATAAATATCTTTATAACAAAATATGATACCAATAAAAGAAGATATGAGACATGCCAATGAGATTTAACAAAACATGAGAAAGGCAGAACACAAAAAAAGAGGGGAAAAAGATAGCAAGGGGAGACTGAAACTTATAAGTTGAAGAAAAACTGACAACTCCATGGCGAAACAAAATGAAGAAAAGACAAACAAATCCACATTAGTTAACATGTGCTTCAAAATTAAATTATAAACTAAAACTTTCAGAAATGTTTTACTGCAATAAATGTTGGATTAATTACCTACAACTCAAATTCAAGGGAATATTTTTTTTCAACCTATTTTCTTATTCAACTGGATGTGATGCATCATGATTTGGTGGTATTACACCTAAAATTCATTTATTTCTTTGGGTACCAAGTATTGTCGGTTAAGATACTTCCATTTTCTTGGATATCATATTATGTTGTTCTGTTATAGTCTGTTTAGATTCCTATAGAAAATTTGTACTTTCTTAAACATTTAAACTTGTTGTTCCCAAGTACTATTTGAAATCCATGGTACCTAGGATTCAACCAAATAACAAAGACTCATCAATTATCAAGAGGCCTAGCAGAACTATAGTGGATTAAGTTACCATCCTGACCATACTGTGCATACAATTCAAAGAATGAGAAAATTTAAAGATATACAATAGAACATTTCTCAGTTTTCTGTCACTGTTAGAGTATATCTATCAAAAATATATAAATAGTAACGAATGTACGTATTATTTCTAGATAAATCCATGCACTAAATTGAAAATGATTGCACACAAACATCAGTAATTCTTTTTCATTTTTTATTACTGATAATCTTTTGCAAAAATTGAAATCAATAACAGAAATGTATACATAGATTTTATCATATATTCAATATTTTTACAGAATATTAATTATGATATACATTATAAACATTCCCAATTATAGCAGTTTTATAGGAATATTTGCACATCACTAAATTGTGTTTTCCTTAAACAAAATCGTATAATGATAAATCTTTAGCTTGTCACTATATCCATGAGCTATGCTATACTATTATATAATAAAGAATCAAACTGTTTAAATATCTAAAAAAAAAATCTAAAAAATCAAAGAATTACTTTACAATACATACAATAATTTTGAAGATTTCTAAAACAGTAAAAACTGAACATTGGCATAAAATTGAGAATGGAAATGGGGAATGTGTCAAAAAGACAACAACCCGACCAAATAAAAAACAACAGCAGAGGGTCACCAACAGGTCTTCAATGTAGCGAGAAATTCCCGCACCCGGAGGCGTCCTTCAGCTGGCCCCTAAACAAATATATACTAGTCCAGTGATAATGAACGCCATACTAATTTCCAAATTGTACACAAGAAACTAAAATTAAAATAATACAAGACTAACAAAGGCCAGAGGCTCCTGACTTGGGACAGGCGCAAAAATGCGGCGGGGTTAAACATGTTTGTGAGATCTCAACCCTCCCCCTATACCTCTAACCAATGTAGTAAAGTAAACGCATAACAATACGCACATTAAAATTCAGTTCAAGAGAAATCTGAGTCTGATGTCAGAAGATGTAACCAAAGAAAATAAACAAAATGACAATAATACATAAATAACAACAGACTACTAGCAGTTAACTGACATGCCAGCTCCAGACTTCAATTAAACTGACTGAAAGATTATGATTATATATATAAAAATAAGAAGATAATGAACGATTGTCAATATGACAACTCTCCACAAGAGACATTATGGCATAGAAGTGTTTTTATATACTTTTCAATATATTCTGAATATTTAATAATTTTTTTTACATTTTACTTGCTTGTGCTTTTATTTTTAATGTTTGTAAAATATCAAAAGTTAATAAAATAAATTTGAGAATGGAAATGGGGAATGTGTCAATTTTAAGAGACAACAACCCGACCATTGAGCAGATAACAAACTGTCCATTATATGATGTATATGAAAATAATTAGATTTTGTTGTATTATATACAAATGTAATAATTATAAGATTCTGTATTTAAAGCATTTATAAACATGTATAATGGACTCTTTTATTTCAAACTTTAGATAATATTACATATATTTAAGTCAGAGAATACACATTTAAAGGTTGCAGAATTTTTGTTAATGCTTCTTCAAGAACTATATGTTTTTGCTGTGTACAAATAAAAATAAAAAAATACCAGACTTGAATGAATTAATCACAGTTTTGTTCATCTACTGATCAATATAATTTGTCAATTAAATAAACTCATCATAGATACCAGAATTGAAATTTTGTATTAACACCAGACACATCTATTGTCTACAAAAGACTGATCAGTGAAGCTTTAATCAAAAAAGTTAAAAAGACCACATGAAGTACAAAGTTGAAGAGCATTGAGAACCACAAATTCCTAAAAGTTTTGCCAAATGCAGCTAAATAATCTTGTTTTTGAGGTAGAAAAGCCTTTGCATTTAAATAAATTCATAGTTTTGTCAGCAGTTTTGTAGAATAAATCTAAAATATTCTTCAAAGGTTCCACAGAACCCTATGTTATGCCAGCAAATGCTGCTGTCAGTGTAAAAGTGTAATGGAAAAGTTAGTCAATTTATCAGTAAAATACAGATTTAAAAAACAAATACAAACTTTTTTTCAAGGGTTATAAGTGTGTTATGTGTGTATTGCACATATTTATTTTAATAACTTAGTATATAACAGAAGCAAATTTAAAATGACAATGACAATCCCTTACTGTGAATATATTCACATAATTTTGCAATATTTTAATCATTGCTAAATATTCCAATGCAACTGAGTTTCTCAAAAAAAAAATCATATTTTTATTTTCATTGAGTCAAGTCTTTTTATCACATATCACCAGTTAAATTTTCCTTGCAGTTTCACATCAAAATCTGCATGACACAACACAGTTAAGATGCATTTTATTTTTTAAATCCTCCTCTTGAAAGGTCACTTATGCTATATCCAAACTGAGTTTTAAGTCTCATTAATTTTTGTCTTTCTTGATGTGTCCTAGATGTTATACTGCACACAATAACCTTCCTGCACTGATAACGAGTATGCCGTCCTTGACTAACACAAAAATCTGAAAAATAGGAAAATTGACAGTTCAAATGTCCCTTTTCCACTTTAAAAAGTACTGTTTTTGTGTCATATAGGATCTTTAAATTGTGAATTACTTTGTCCAATTAGAATTCTGTGTCTTAATATCTTCTTTTTCTCTTTACATGTCGTGGAGGTGACAACATTACGTGACGCTTCCCGACACTGAGAACGTGAATGTCTTCCATATTTCTCACAAAAATCTGTAAAATAGCACAATATCTATATGCTCCAGCTTTATTTATTTACCATCATGTAATAAGACCGAAACATTTCATTACCTGGTATATCTTATATATCTGTAATAGTATGTATTTTTTTTTACTTTGTGAAGATTGTACTGCATTATTTACAAGTCTTTTTCAGAAAAATTATCCCTAAATTTGATTTTCTACAGACTTAATGATGATTGATTGGTTTTTGAAGTATTCATGCCACTTTCACAACTATTGGCTATTTTGTGGCAGGAAGTTTTTATGTGGACAAAGCCAGAGTGCCTCAAGAACCACATTTGCAGGCATGAAACTGGCAACCCTAGTCATTTAGATTGGAGTCAATTGCACATTAGGATTCTAACTCAAAACAATTGTGTACACAGGCTAGTGATATCGTTGTAGAAATACTTAGACCACTCATTCAGAAGTCTCTTTTAACAAATAAGAAGACAATCTTATAAGAAATGAAGGCCCTACCCTTACAAAAAGAATTGTATTTAATGTTATATTAAGTCCCTGTTTCAAATTAAGGCTCCCCATTTCAGTTTTTTTTTATTCGAAATTAAGGCTCCCCATTTCAATTTTTTCTGATAATCAAACTATTTACTGTAAATTCAGAAATTATTGCAATGTTTTTATTATTGCAAAAAATGTGTCAACGTTAAAATCACAATAATTGAAACTCACATTTTGAATTTTTTTTCTATGAATCAAACATGATTTTTCTGAATATCGCAAAAAATAATCACATTTTAGTGTAAAATGACAAAATCGCAATATTAAATGCAGGCAATAATTCTGAATTTACAGTAATTAGAACATAATCCAACAAAAAATAAAGGCACTTTCCCAGCAACATTTATTCAAATAGGACATATTTTTACAATTCATTTGTTAATGAAAGAACCTAAAAAAAAGCGTTAGTTACAATTTTAATACAAATATGCAAATAATATTGAAATACATATAGAACATGTAGAATAAAGGTTTGGGCTCAACTGATATTTTACTGTGATAAAGTCAGTATCAAAAACAAAAAGTCCTTTATTTTGTTTATTGGTAATTTAAAAAAAAAAAAATCACTACAATAATAGAGAAAATAACAAACAAACTTCTTTTACGCGTCGAATCACGGCGAATCACACTTGACGTCACAGGCTGCATTACATCATTTAAAATTTTGTCACAGTGCAGTAAACAAGGCGTTTTCTTGCACAAAGTATTGAAAAGGATTTATTACATGTGTTACATTAATATTCTGCTTTGGACATGACTCTAACAATGCCTTATATAAAAGTAGTTGTCTAGTTTGGTGCCCCCGGTTACCACTTTAAAGGCTTTATAAAATTTATCCTAGATCAGCATTTTTAATATATTCACTTTTTTGTTCTTTGTTCTATGAATATCTGTCTTTATATTGACAATGAAACCACATCTTTTTAAATTGTACTAGAACACACCCGTGATATCGCGGGTCCGTGACTGAATTAAAGTATATAACTATGAGCAAGCATTATTTTAGTACATGTATTATAGTATTGTCATCTGATAAAGTCATGCCGATTATAAGATACACAGTTTTCTCTGCTTTCAAATCTTTCTGTTTGAACTCGTCGAACTGGAACTTATTTGGAAAACAAAAGGTCCTGGAATGGAGTATTTTTTAATCAACAGCATTGTCCTATATTAGTTATAAATAAAGTTGAATTCTTTGAGTCGCTGTTTTACGTCATGCCCGCTAACAAATTGAAAACTGTACCTATACGCCTTATTTTAGTCCAGATTTTTAGTATTCGTATTGTTATCTTAGAAAGTCTAACTGATTAAAATACTACAATAGGTAAAAATTTGACAATTAAGTAGTGTCAACCCTGTGATTATGACCCGTGTAATACTATATAGCATATTAATCCTGAATACACCGTTTGGTGGTGCGCCTGTCAGATGCGGAACTTACAGATAAGGTAATCGGTAACAGGTGAATATACTATTGGTATCGGTATCGGACTCGACCCGGAACTTCTTAATTATTGGCAATAGAAAACAAAAGGGCCTGGAGTGGTGTAATTTTTAATCTACACCTTTGTACTATATTAGTTAGATATACAGTTGAATTTTTTTATTCGTCGTTTTTACGTGATGACGGCTGACAAATTGGACCTCATAATTTTAGTATTATAGATATTATGGTCCCACAAAAATGTTGAAAATGCGTACATTTAAATTTTTTTCTAGCTTCTCTCATGCGATAGCCATACCTTTTTTTAAGTTTATCGGGTTTTTCATACATTTTCTGTTAACATTTTCACAACAATCATTCAAAAGTTTCAAACAATGATGAGTGAAGTGTTTCATTCGCTAAAAAACTTGTGTGTTCTACGAAAAAAATTATGCACAATTTTGTGAATGAAAGGGCAAAGAAGATCCTTATGCGTTGCATTCACTCATGACATTTGCGTACTGACCCAATAAGTTTTATATCACGGCCAGTCCACTGATACTGACATTATCAGCCAGTACACATCAAAGGAAAAATGTACAAATTACCAATAAAATGTTAACATAACTGATACATATAATATATATCTTTAGACACTTTACAACATGATGGTATACACTTAAAAAACAACCAACTAATTAATCAAATTCATAAATATCAATCTTACATTGAAATCTGAGAGAAAGCACCATGGTTATACATGGGCAGTACAACAATCTGTACTAATCAAATCGTTTACAGAAAATATGCACATTTACTACCATAAGATTTAGGATGTGTTCTAGCATGTCAACCATTTAAGATTTGGAATATGCATAAAGATAACTATGCTGGGGGCATAAAATTCATCTATGTATCAAGTGTATATACGATTCATGAGAAATCAAATATCAAAACTGAAGAAAGATAATAACAAAGATGAGGATGGATTGAAAGATCATGATAACAAGAACTGGAAATTGACCCGTCACCTTTGGATCAGGTGATCTAAAGTTCAAAAGGACAGGACAGAATTTGCATCTTCTTCTATTTTTTCATTATGTTTCCTTCGAATTAATAATCAAACAGTATTAATAAAATTTATGGAATTAAAATTGCTCCACAAAAAAGTGGTTTTTTTTCAGTAAATTTGGATCCATCAAACATGTCAAACAAATGTAACATGGTATTTCCAAAGTCTGATTTCCACAGTATATATTCATTTGGGTTTCAGAAAAAAGATGGAGAATAATTCACAGATACAAAACTTCACAGAAAAATCACAACAATCTATGTTTATAAAGTATCCATCATTTCATTGAGAAAACATTAAGATCCAAAAATCTTTGCTTTAACAGAGTTCTTTCCCTTTTTAATTTTTCTCTTTCTTTAAAAGTTTTAGATGTGACTGCATTGTATAAGACTTTTCTGCACTGTGGCCTTTTGTGTCTTCCATTGGTCTCACAAAAATCTGTAAAAGAGGGGAAACTATCTCAATAAAATTAAAGGTACCAATTTTTCAGCACCTAAGATGTCCATTGTAACAATGAATGTCTATTCAGTGATGCTTGAGACCAAAATACATGTAAATCCAAAACTTAAAAATAAAGAGCTTTTCATGCCAGCACAGAAATATTGTTCAGACTATTCCAACCCAATGATTGACACAAAATAAACATAGGGTGCATGTGATTAAAGTTATAATAAGCACAATATCCAATAGCTAGTCATAACAATATTTAACTCCTTAACCGAAAATTCTGAAATTATTTAGTGGTTTTTTTTTTGTTTTTTTTTCATTGTTGGAATACATTATGCAACTCGCTCAGAGCCAAAATTGCAATAATAAGAACTCCCATTCTGAAATCTGTCATATGGAAGAAGATGCTTTATTTCCATAAAATGGGCTCACAAGGAGCATGATATATCATTACAATATTATCATTTTACAAATATAATAAACAATACAGTATACATAGTCACAAACACAAATAAGAGATAACAGTCTTCATGTATTATGAGTATACATAAAACCTTTGTCTCAGGCACACCTCTAGAAAGTAACAAAAAAGAACACTGTGAGTAGGCCGAATATATCTAGCCGAACTGCAGGAGGCACCAAGGGATGGTGCTATATGGCATGGTGGGTGCATATTAAACTGTATCAGGACACTAATGATATGGTAAAATATTGTAAGAAGTTGCACATAACTGGTATGTCATCCTCGTGCCTGGTGCAGAGGAGTCAGTACTTTTTAAAGTCACGCAACTGCAAGAGGCACAAAGGGACAATGCTAATTGACATTCCAAAGTGCACATATTACGAATAGGATAAAATATTAGCAGTTTGATAAAAAATATCACAAACAGAAAGGTAACAGAACTTATACGATGTGTCCTATACCCCACCATGCCAACCTCGTGCCTATAGCTAGTGCAGAAAGCCTGATTTAAATATTTATCTTTCAAGTTATATTTTGTCTTCATCAACTAACTCACACACAGATATTAAGATATGAAGATTCTCTACATTAAGAAGCCATATCAGTTTTTGGCTAGGAATCAAATGCATAAAGTTAGGGCATAGTGAGTTAATAGTGGAATTTATATATTTGCATGCAGTTTTTCATATATTCATAATAATTATTTTTACATTTTGATCTACCATATGTTGAAATCACAATAAATGCACACACTAATTTCTGAATTTGACAATATATCTTTTAAGTCATATCAATTAAATTCATATCATAGATTCCTTATACATACATATTTCACAATAACTAAAAAGAAGTGTTCTAAAAATATTAATTATAACAAAAAAATACAATTTGTTATCATGATTATGGGATCAACACAGCATATTCAATGCACTCCATAGTTAATGTTCAACATTGCATTTTCTACATCTTTGTAAAATTTTATAATTATGAAGAATACTAAATACTGCAAACAAAATAATTTTCACGAACAATTTATTTTGCGATTTTTGACAGTAGAAAAATTATGTGAATTTGTAAAACTTGGATTTTTACTCATTTATCTACCTCAAGTTAATTTGTGAATTGCAAAAAAAAATCACCAAGAAATGGGTTAGAAACACCTTAATATGAAATTAGGTGTCCGTGAAAATAAGTTGTTTTACAGAATCAAACAGTTAATCATTTCCTTCTAATGATACATAATAAATACTAAATGTAATAGACAAGCATCCGAGCTGAAATATAGCTTCTAATCTATGAGAGAAAATCATAACAAAAAAGTTATCAATTTTCTAATTTCAAATAAAAGTGAAAAAAAATCAATCTGTTTGCTACACATGTTTTGGGCATTTTTGTCTACTTTGCTGTGATTTCAGCTTAACATTATAAAATAAAATACAAAATTACATGTGTTGATACAATACACACAATTTAAATTGAAAATAAAATATATTCGAACATTACAAATAGGAAGTTACAAAACCTTGAAAAATAAATATAAGCTGAAATATTTTAACTAAGATAAACATCTATAAAACCAAAATATTCGATAAATCTACAATTAATGTTGACATAAAAATTATGAAAAAACGGAAGATACTTTTAAAATATCTAATCATATATATAACTGGCTGATTTTAAAACTTTTCACAGGTACATACGATTAGATAACAGGAATATAAAATTTCAAAATTTGAGTGGTTGGTTCAATTACAATTCTGAACAAGAAAGATAACTCCAATTTTAATAAATTCTGTAACAATATTTAGAACAGTATCATGCACCATGTACAAATAATTATGAATTTTCTTGACAATAAAATTGAGAATGGAAATTGGGAATGTGTCAAAGAGCTCAACTCTACCAAAGAGCAGATAACAGCCTAATGCCTCCATAGCCAATGTAGAACAAACAAACACACAACAATACCCACAATAAAACTCAGCTCAAAAGAAGTTTGGAGTCTGATGTGAGAATAGGTAATGAAAGAAACTAAGCAAAATGACAATGATAAATAATTTAACAAAGGACTACTAGCAGTTACTGACATGCCAGCTCCAGACATCTGAAACTGACTGAAAGATTATGTCTTCATCATTGTTGTACACATGCATTTCATTTCGTATCTTGAATATCTGAGCTTAAATTTTATTGATAAATTTCTTAAAATGTGTTACACAGTGTATGGATAGTGTGCATTGATCACAAAAGTAGTGATAAAGTTTGGAAAATTGATAACTATCATATAAGTCAGCAATTAAAGCCATCTTTACCGCAAAAAAATGAAATAATGAAATAATATTATAAATGTTTAGTAGCTTATTATGACTTGGTACTGGCCATCAACCTCAAGAGTTTTTTCAAATCACAGTAAATAAACATCACAATTGATTTACCTTATAAAGCTACTGGCTTCTTTTGACTGGCCTTTAGTCTTAGCAATCTTTTTCTTCCCCAACTATTGGTTGCTGTTACATAACTTCCCATTGCTTGATATATTTTTGCACGAGAGTGATGACTATATTTCAAACAGAAAACTACAAAAAAATATCCGTATATTGGTGGTCTGTTATCTCCAGGCCAAAGTCGTCTTCACTTCACATAATGATATGCAGTGTTATTGTTATGAAAAATTTACATCTATTGATTCTTACATTGTTACTGGCAGATTATCAGATTTATTCAATGAAGATAGTTAAATTATCAAATTATATTAAGACTTCATGAGCCTCTGAGAGGTCTTTAAATTGATAATTTAACTATTGAGACGGGATTAATCAAAAAATCCACAAGTAACAAAGTAAGAATAGGTTTCTCTAATGATTTATCATACAAATTTTCATTTTCAACAAACAAAAAATTTTTAGTATCTTCCACGTTCTACAAATATGTCAATTTCTCTAACACCTGGTATCACATTCTGATTCATCCAGTGAGGTTACAAAAGTTATGACTCTTAAACTCATCCAATCATTTTCTGACATCATCGACAATCACATGTTAATTAGATACTTCCATACAATGGGTTCAGAAAGGGTTAAATTGCCAAAGAATTAGAGAACTTATTATACTACAACATTGTACATCAAGTGTTGGATATATAATGTATATGCCTTTCATGTCATAAGAGGATCCATCGATATTACAGATTTGAAGAAATGTATGCAAATATATATACCTAAGATCTTAACAACTACCATTTGTTTTCCTTTCAAACAGGCATATTGTAATACTTCACACACCTAAACTCTACGTAAGCATTTCAAGCAAGCCAAATGGGTACTATCAAAGTAAGGAACAGCTTTATGCCACCTTTATCATATAAATGTACATGTACTTGAGAACATACATGAAGATATTTACACATGATATGCAGTTTAACATGTTAAATCTAAGCAACCATGACAACCATGACAACCATGACAACCATGCATTCATTATACTGTGATAAGTACACGGTAAGTCTTAACCTTAATTTCAAATTAAATTAGCATGATAATAAAAATGCTAAATGAACTTTTCAGAACTTTTACTGTTCTTACTGTTTGTCTCAAATAACTGCAAATTCAGAAATTATGCTATTTTTTTAATGCAAATTAATAAAAATGTACAATGTAATAATATGACTGGCAAATGACTGGGCAACTGCAATTATAAAAGTTCACATTCTGAATTCAATCTACATCTATATGCAGATTGGCCTGAAATCGCAATTACAAATCTTGCTTTTGATTGCATTCTTCAAAAATTGCAAAAATAAATGTACCACAATTATTTCAGAAATTAACAGTTTTCAATTATAGCGGCATCCATAATCTTCCTTTGTTGCCGACGCGCCAGGAAGTAGTAACCTCCAACAATGGCCAGGTTGGAAGAGAAGCCTTGCGAAGTGGTAGGAACCATGGGAAGTTCGTCCAATTAGATACCAAGCCTTTAGAACAATTTCATGTATCATATAATAGTAAAACGAACTCAAGTTACATTGTAAACAAACTTTAATTTTCTTAATTTTCTATATTTATCTTATCTATTTATAACTCTGTATTGCTACTTTCACTTTTGATTGTTCTCTCACCATGACGACGTCAAATTCCACCACTTTGAGTACTTCAGGGATTAATATCTGTATAAAAATTGTCCTGATGAAGCCTGCCTTGCAGGCGAAACATGTAGACCATAGCAAATAAAATTGCAGACCATTCGAAGTGTTGTTGTCAATTTGATTATTATTAGTTTTCAATTATATCATGCATACAAATCAGTTATAAACATGATATAGGATAACAAAATGAGTGCTTGAAAGATCATATAATTAATTGTGTGTGTAATCTGATTGTTATTTTCAAATGTACAATACTTTAGAAATAAAACAATGACAAACATGTATGTATGTAACATTTCAAGTTTCTAGAAGTTTTACTGTTTATGAAGTTCAAATTTCACAGAATCAGAAACACACAATTTTTTATTTGACCTTACATGCTTGTGTTGGCTGTGGCTTGTTGCTTCCAAATCCCCAGAGTAACAGGACAGCTACTAAATCCTTAAGGGTGTGATTACAGCTTTAAAGCCTAAATAAGCAGTCCACAGGACAAATTAAAGCAGAAAACATACTGTTTAGCGGGTTATTTTCACGGGGTGTAAATTTTCTCTTATTTTGAGCGGAGATACAAAATTATTAAAATAAATTCTGGCAATTTACAAGTGCACATACAAAGGCATTGATAAGTCTTTAATCTGCCAAAATAATAACCGCCAAAATATTTCGTATACATTATTCCATGAAAATTGTGAAATTTTACATCCGCTAAAATAACCTGCTATACAGTATTATACAAAATTTCAAAAAACTACCTACCTATTCAAATTACTCTTCAATTTTCCATCTTTTGTTCACATCTTCATTTGAAAAAGTCACGCCCTTAAAACAGTCAAGGTTCTCGACATATCTTGTTTCTTCTTATATTTTATATTGTCTAATTGTTTCCAATACTATTTACTATAAACTGGAAACTTTTATCATGGTCTATATGAAACATTTATGATTTGCTGATCTCCATACAATGTTAAAACAATGCATTAAAAAACTAACAATATGCTTCCCCTTCAGGGACTTAACTAAACTGTTTTTCTCCGGGGACCAGCTGGGTCCCTAAAACCTTTTTTTCAAGGGGCCTGTTGAAATTTAAGGGGCCCAATGCAACCTATTTTCATTCTATAAAAAAAAACTGAAAAGTAATTTTCATATACTAATAAAGTCTCAGTTCTTAGGTAATTCTGGTAAAAAATTGTGTGATAACTTTATAATATATGAATTATTGTCACCAGAAATATATCACAAGATTTGACAATACTGACTTTAGTACATTTCCTTCCAAAATAGTCTCCCTTAAATTTCTAATGCCAGGTTAACATGGTTAACAGGTTAACCTGTTGACCTTTTGACAATATGGCTGGTTCTATGAACCATTAAATGCCTTTTCAAATCCAAGCCATCATCGCCATCATCTAATAGTGTTGATCAAAAATATTATTCAGTTACTTTTAATTGAAGGTTGGAAGTCAAACTAGAAATTATGATTTTTTTAAGAGTTCATTTAATAATTTTGTTTTTTCAGTGAAGTTTTTGTAGAAAGTGATCTGTGGACAAGTTATCATCTTATACGGGTTGTAATGACTCCCTGTACAACTGGAATGCATCCCTTAAGCAATACATATTGAACAGTTTAGAAGAAAACACTAAACGATAATGAAATAATTGTAGAAGATTTAAAGCAAGGATAAGAACACATGCTTAGAGAGAAAGTATATATGTGTCAAATATCATATTGAAAACATGGTTGTCAGATCAGGTTTGGGTTATCAAAATGAATTTACTGGTTTTCAGAAATTCTCTCTTTAATTATCCCGCTTAGATTGACAAGCAGGTTTTGGTTTTTGATATCATAGGGGAGATGATAGAAATTTGATTCACTTCAAAATATCTTACAGTGGCCAGCTGGGCGATCAGGATAATAAAATATATTCGCCCAGCCTAAAATCTGGTCTCCTTGAGCGACTGGGCCAGTGTTAAGTAAAGTCCCTGTGCTTGATTTAATATTTGAGAAGGAGATCATTACTGGAATAATAAAATTACCAAATGGCATAATTTCGCAACAGTGCTATCCGATTATGAAGATTTTCGCCTAAGGACAATTCCCATCAAAGTGTTGTCCTATTTGAACCCGCAGTTTCAGAAGAGAAGATTTTCGCCTAAGGACAATTCCCATCAAAGTGTTGTCCTATTTGAACCCGCAGTTTCAGAGAAGATTTTTATATGATTTTTTGTAATGTTTTTTTTATATCTTTGGTAAACAGTAAAGGCAACCGTCTTACATTTCAATCTGTACCAAAAGTACCAATTTGGTACAAGACATCTATGGAACATTCTAGCACAGTAGAAGTTTATAATAAGGTCTTGTGAGATTAAAATGAAGATTAAATTCAATTTCATCTGATCAGAACACATAATCCATAAAATTGAATCGGAATTAAAATAATAAATTCTGAACCAGATTTTCCCAGGAACTTTGCTGGCAAGTTTGGTACCATGTATTTATGTGGTTTCAGATGCAGAGATTAAAATGTAAAATGTGGTTTCAGATGCAGATATTAAAATGTAAAAATTTAACAGACAGAAGACAGACACAAAGTGATGACAAAAGCTATTCCTGGCTTATAGCCATGATAAAAAGAGAGTTCCTTTCATATAGTCAGGTCCCATATATTTTCCAACAAACCAAGCCAACAATAAAGAAAATGGATCATTACCTAGAATAGCCTCTATTATTTGTTGGTTTAAAATTTTCTTCCCTCTTCCGGCTTTAGACAATGTAGCACCAACAAGTTCCTTTCTTGACCAGAATACATTTAAAAGATATCGAGCCATTTTTTCTCCACTGTATGTCCCAGTTTGACTCTCAGCACCCACTTTGAATGCCTGTTGAATGTTTTTATCAAATACATATACACCACTGCCATTGACAAGTTCAACCATCTGAAAATACATTTACATAAACATATTGTATGAAAATTAATTGATTTTATTGAAAGAAAAAAAACGGCATAATATACTTATATAAAACCCCCTCGGCTTGAAGAGAATTTTCTGGATCATCAAGAATTGAAAGGATTTCTGGAAAAACTTTCAAACGAAGAAAAAAAGGCAAAGAAAATAATCACAAAGGACAAAAATGTTAACATGTGTATTGTATGCATGATATTTGATAAACAAGTAATTTTCTCCACTGTTTATAAAATCAATTCAACCATCTACAATGACGATTGATTGTCTGTTGCTTTACTGTTTACACTGCCTTGGCACAAAAGTGATATACAGTAAACCAACTTATTTTCACATATTCATTATTTCGCCTTTACCCTTTCTAGATAACTTCACAGTGATTTAATTTCATGATTTCAAATTTATCTGATGTAATTAGACAAGGTAAATGTAAGATACAAGTTTTAAATTTTCGTAAATATTTCTTTTCACGTTATTTTCCTTCTCATAAAAGTCACTAAATTAAGTCGCTTGTGATAAATTATTTGGTTTACAGTATCTGTAAGATGAAGTGTTGTAAGATAATTAATTAGTATAAACAGAACAGGGACCAAAAGTACCTGATATGCTTTTGCTGTTTCTGGGTCCACTAAACCTTGTTTTGGTAGACCTCCAGGCTCTTCAGTAAAAGACTGTGATTGACTTTGTGAAGGCTGCTGTGAGTCGGGTAATGTGTCCATTAATGATGGTTGTGATATACTTGCAAGGCTGGCATCTGTAAAAAGAAAATGATTTTCTTATCCTTTTTCAACCTTTTTTTAACAACCACTTCTTCATTATCAAACTTGAATACAATATTATTTTATTCAATGTGTTTATATTAAAATGAGGAGATGTGGTATGACTGCAAATAATACAACTTTTTACCTGAGTTCAAATGACATGGATAAGCAAAGAATTTGATATTACAGTACCATTCAAGAGGACCAACACTCCCACACCTTACACCAAGGAAAATGTTGGAGTCACTCCGAAAAACTCTGATATTCCTCCCAAAATGTTGGGAGGAATTTAGGATCAATCTCTCCCAAAATGTTGGGAGGAATTTACTATTTAGGATCAATCTCTCCCAAAATGTTGGGAGGAATTTAGGATCAATCTCTCCCAAAATCATGTAAATGTTTTAATGTGATAGCGAGCTCACTCCCTACACAGAGGAATTAATTGTGCATGCCCTTATCCTACTTTGATCTCTACCGGCACTCAACTGATAGGGTAATTGGATTACCTGACAGGTAAAGGTTGATGTAATACAGAATTATATTTCCAGTCTTCTGAACCAGTTTAAGTGTCAAACAGGTGTATAATTTTAAATGTCATTTAATACTACATGTACTAGTTGGCTAAGTATTCAATAAAGTGCTGTTTCAATGGGTGTCCCAGAAAAATGCATTTTTTTCATATTTTAAATTATTTTGAGTTTTAATGCAGGTAGCTAATCAATTCACTGTATGATGAAGAGATAATATAAACAGTTTCATATGAAAAGTTTATTGTTGAATAAAGTATTTTATAAATGAAGTGTTGAATTCCCTATTTTTTGCATGCTTATTTTGTGACATGTTTGAATGACCCAAAATCAAAATTGTTTTATAAACCTTTTTTTATGAATGGCAACTAGGTAAAAAGGATTTTCAGGTAATACAATAGGTTTGGCAAGGTTTAGGACATTAAAACATGAAAAATCTTTGAAAAATAAGGATTAAAAACAATTTTAAATGGTCACGATGTCGGACTAACATTTTCTGTCTTCTTCCTAAGTGAAATTGAAATATAAATTATGTAACAATAGAGGGCAATTAAATGCACAAAATATCTTGAGGCTTGAGCTTATTAACTAAAATGTGATAATTCATCATGAAGTTACAGCAGAAAGTTTTATTTTTTTCAGGAATTGTCATTAAAGTTTACTCTTGAAAAATCTGTCCAACCGTAACGGGCGAAAATTTCCATTTTCATTTGCAAGTTGCCAACTCAGTTTATTTTTTTTTTAATGTGTATGACAACAAATTTTACGACAATCACGATGCGCATACAGTATTGCTGTCAACTGTTCCTTTTTACTCGAGGTCAACGACATCGAAGGGGGAACACTCTTTCTGTCCAACCAAGAGATGGAAGTTACATCCGAATTAATGTTACGTCCAACATCCAAGATATTCTCTACAACGGCTACCACAAGTCACTGAATCAATTTGCTTCCACTTTGACAATAACTTAACCTTAAATACTACCGTATATATGAAAAATAAAGAGGTTTTAAACTGTTGACAGTCTAAATTTGACATAATTTTGAAAATTAGGACGTAACAAGAGTCCGATACTGTTCTGTTGGACAAACCTTAGGACAAAATCTTCTAATGTCGGACGTAAGAGCTTTTTAAAAGTAAAAAGAAACTTGTTAACAACTAACCAAGTCCACATAAATTTAAAAATAGTTCTCAGACCCTTCCTCGTCTCTTCTCAAGAGGTGCCCATTTTTAAATTGCCATTAGGATCAGTAAAATAATGAATTCTGTCCATTTTTGTCCGACAGGGAATATAATCTGTCCTATGTTTGTCCTACAACAACTGAATTCTGTACGCTGTTCATCCAACAGTTTTTTATGGTTTTGTTTTATCCATTTATTTAATAATGAACCATTTTACCTCTTGCTGAGGAACACCAGCTGTAGATATTAGTATAAACAGCATAGTTTTGATTTTGTTTTTGACTTTGAATGATGCAAATGGAACAAATTCTCATCCAAAAATGTCCCCGTTTGTCCGACATATTTTAAGATTTTTTAAACTTATTTGTTAGTTTTTGAAAAATTTAACAAAATGATATACTTTAATTGAAGATCTTATGAACTGCCAGAGAAAAATTAATATATTTATTAACAAAGCCTTCATATAAAAGGAAAATATTAAATTTTCAATGTCCTGTTACGTCCAACATAACCTCTGTCCAACATGCTATTTATGTCTAATTTTATGTTTTCTGACTAAATAACTATCTTTTTACATGCAAAACCCTAAACTAGAATCATTCTCCTTTCAGAAAATCATGTTATTAAGATTGAAACAGCTACTTTTAAAATCATACATGTTGTCACACACTAACAACACTATACTGAATACTTAGCCAGTTATATTTAATTTGTGGCAATAATAAGTTAAATATTTTCGTGTTTCTTGCTTGCTAATCTAAAAATATCTTGCTTAAATGTACTCGCTTTTATAAAAAAAAGGTTTATAAAATATAGTGGAAATGTGAAAAACCCAATATTCTACTTCAAAGTTAAAGTCTTTATTTCAAAATTATGTGTCTAAAAGTTTTGAATATATATGCAAGTAAAAGGGAAAATTTATTCATCATTCGTTCATGTCGTTAGGCATAATAATGGCCCAATAATAATTATGTACATTTTGTAAGTCTACGGCTTTTTCTTTTTACGATTATCTAATTGCTGGAATGAATAAAAGATTTGAAACCAAAATGTTGTTGTTTATTCTTTCAATTGCATTAAAGTTGTATAAAAAATAAAAACTGTACTTAATTTTGACCTCGATGTCTTCACCAGTAAATTAGTAAGTTATTTACGAAATGGACATACTTGTGTAAAAATACTGTAAACTTCCGCTAAATTAATGAGAGCAGTTTAGAGAAAATCATAAAAATTACGTGTCTCAAAATTTTCTATATGCAAGTAAAAAAAAATAATATTATTCACCATTTGCATGATCTTTATGCTTAATAATTAAGGCATTTTCGTTTTATGATTTGTTGGCATTACATATATTTAAATTGCATGGCAATTTCCATATTGGCCCTGGTATCAGCCCTAGACTCCCATATCGAGCCAGAGGGCTTTAGCCCAAGGGCTTGATATGAGTCATGGGCTGATACCACGGACCATATGGAAAATGACATGTAATAATCTATTTTTCACATATTTTCAAGTAAGAGAAAAAAGATAGCATACTGTATACATGATTATGATGGGTAATTATGAGGTTTGATAATAATTAAAGGATTAGTGACCTATCGGATAGCGATAAGCAGATTACTTATCATCACAACTTTTAACATCTTATGTAAATGTTAATTTGCTGAGCGTAATAAACTTGTCAAAAACACAAAGACAGGTAGAATTATAGTAATTAAATGTGAAAATATTTTGACACTTTCCAAATTTAAATGACAAAATTGATATAAAATCATGAAAATACTTTCGTCAATTTGAAAACCGTTTGAAGTTATTTCCTTTGTTCAACAGGCTTGTCACTTTACAGTTTCTTTTCGTAATTAAATTATTCAAATCTGTATAAATGTAAAGAGGTGGTGAAAAATAATTTTTTACATTGCTCAATAAATTGAGTTTACTTGTTGATCTGATGAATCAACTCTGTTTAGATTGGACGATCATGTTATCATAAAAACAACGTTTTTTTAATAGCCATTTGATTTTTGAATTTATAATGAACAATCAATGCACAGATATTGCTTATTGAGTAAGTCATAAAAGATTCTAATGGTGGCAAAATCGTCTTTGTTGAAAGAACACAATGTATGACCTGACCGGACTGTAATAGAAACACGAAATAACAATTTTTTTCTTCATATTTTTTCATTTGTACGTTTTATTTCAAAGATAATGGTATGGGACAAAAACATAATTATCTTATTCTAAATTATAATGTCACATCTTTATCTGTCAAAGAAAGGAAAACATTTGTTCAAATTTTAATACGGTGATTTTAAAGCACACCTGTGCAATCAAGATCGATTAAATGTACATCATTTGTACATACATGTAGGTAAACATGGTAAATTATCTGGCTAATCTGATTATGTTGTCACGCGTCGTTAATTTTTGGTACATACGATGGGCAATAAACCAATTAACAGCCACGAGGTGTTGGAAGGGAATCTTTGGAGGAATTTGGGAGTGAAATCCGCAGTACTCGGTGTGGCTCTGAAAAACACGGAAATTGAAAAAAAAAAGATATCAAATCGATCAGTTTGAATGGTACTGTACAGGGGCGGATCCATCCATTTAAAAAAGGGGGTTCCCAACCCAGGACAAAGGGGAGGGGGGTTTCCAACTATATGTCCCCATTCAAATGCATTGATCGGCTAAAAAAAAGGGGGGGTTCCAACCCCCGGACCCTCCCCCCCTGGATCCGCCACTGCTGTAGTTATTGCATTTTTAGGAAAATCGGCATACATATTGCTGATATGCAGGATATGTATATACATTTTGTTTGTATCTGATACATGTGATAAGGAATCTGAATTCCTCAGCTTGTCCCCATACACACATTAATCACAGAACATTATCTTTATCTTCTATCTCTTCTATCATGTCTATCTACTTGCTTTTGCATTTGTCATTGTATGTTAAATAACAATGGGTTAACAGACCTACCTGTTAATACTGAATCATTCATATTGTCCTCTGAATCTGATTCAATTTTTATTTCAGTAATATCTGATGTAGATGGCATTGATCCAACAGAATTTTCTCTATTAATAACATGGAGAGCCACTGGAACAGCTTCACTTTGTGGAGTATATAAGTTCTGTTCTTGGTTAGTAGTAATAGTATACTGTGAATGTGACGGATCTGTCGCGGTATCACTAAAGCTTGTTGGCGTCAGATGTGGTTGTACGTTTATATCACTAAACGTAGACTGTCCAAAACTACCTTGTGACTCTGCTACACTAACTTGTGACGGTTGGTGGTGCCCCTGAGAATTACTGAATCCTTTTGACTGTTCAACAACACTAGGAGGATGAATATTGTGCGATGAAAGGGATTCATTGTATTGGCTAGTCTGTGCGATTAATTTTTCCAGATTCTGAAAATCCGATAAATTTGTTGATGTTGAGAAGGCATTAGATGCAACAGGTGGTGCTCCAAGAGCATAGTTCCTGTTTGACTGAACACTTCTTTGTGTGGACATTGCATAACTTGTTGAGAAAGTGGGTGTGGTCGTTGATGACGTAGATGTATAAATAGCTGTTCCCATTGATAATGATTGTCTATTTTTAGGTTTTTGTATGACACGAGGACTTGTTATTGGTGTGCTGGTCTTTTGAAATGATTTAGATCCTGAAATGAAACGTTTCTCTTGCGGTGACCGTGACGGAGCGTCTATTTCTATGACTTCTTGACGGGGCCGTTTTTCACTTTTTGAAAAATTTGATTCTTTTTCTCCCATGTGATAATCATGTGAAGAAACTTGTCTATAACTTTGCATTTGAATATTTTCAGTTCTTCCTGAGGTTAGAGTATTGTTTTTACGCTGCCCTATTCCATCAGATAAATCAATTACTCCGACTTCTCCTCTGATACTTGTATCTTCTTGTACCTGTTGAAGTGAATTGTCAGAAACATTTTTTGTTACTGTTCTATACTGTAACTCAGATGGAGATGCATGAATGTCTGAATAGAATTGTCTTTCCTCCCGTCTTGGTTTATTACAATTTTGACACGGTGCTGGACTTGGGGTTATATCACCAGCAACATTGTCATCAACTAACCACTTTGGTTTAGTCTTGATATTATGATCTGAAAAAACAAAATCCATTTCAAAAAATGTAAACCTGAATTAAACTTATTTTTGTTGTTACTTTATTTTGTATTTTTCCCTTAGTACACTTCGCATCTATTTAATTTTGTGATTTTCTAATTTACTTGATGTAGTTCAAAAAGGAAAGATCCAATTTATACATATTCAAGATGATTCATATTCACAAGGATTCATGTTCGTGACGGTTCATATTCGCGATATATTTCTACTTAGAAATGTCACGAAAATAAATCTCGCAAAAATAAGTTGGTTTACAATATGTTATCCCATTTATACTTTTTATGTTAGCTTAAATATAAATATCATAAAGTTCATTGCATCAGACTGATCTTCATAGAATGTGGTCTCAAACAGAACCAGGTGCTCCGCAGGGCGCAGCTTTATACGACCGCAGAGGTCGAACCCTGAACAGTTGGGGCAAGTATGGACAAAACATTCAAGCATGATACAGCTCTGAATTTGGATTGTGATCAAATTTTTGACATTACATGGTTTTTTTTACACAAAACAAATGCCAAGATTTTACAAATCAATTAAAGATTTCTTCTTCAAACTTTTTAAATCTAAAATTAAATAGTTGACACAGCATAGGTTTCTGACACAGAATGAATGTGGTCTAATGAACTTAAAAGGTTTTTTTTGCCTTTGAGCAAATCACTATGCTGTTGAATATTAATCCTCTCAAAAAAATGTTTGAAGAAATTTTCTTTTTATTTATGAAATCTGAAATGAGAAAAATTTAACCCCCCCCCCCTTTTTTTTCACATCCCCGTTTCCCTTTTTCAAAACTGATATCAATTCAAATTTCTAATGGAGTTTGCAACAATAACTACTCATTTAAATACATCATAAAATATTAAGATGTAAAAAAACTGCTTGTTATCACTGAATGGTAAAGATTATTTAAATTTATCAGTTGGTAGTAAAAAGTGTATATACATTGTATATTGTATATAACAAAGATTTAAGTTGATTCTGGACAAAGAAAGATAACTCCAATTAAAAAAAATTCTTGCTATTGCACAATATTGTGCAATAGGATATTTCTTGCTTACTATTCTGGACAAAGAAAGATAACTCTAATTAAAAAAAAATTTGCTATTTCACAATATTGTGCAATTAGATATTTCTTGCCATTGCACAATACTGTGCAATTGAAAAGACTTGCTATTGCACAATACTTAATATAATAATTTTAGATCCTGATTTGGACCAACTTGAAAACTGGGCCCATAATCAAAAATCTAAGTACATGTTTAGATTCAGCATATCAAAGAGGCCCAAGAATTCAATTTTTGTTAAAATCAAACTTAGTTTAATTTTGGACCCTTTGGACTTTAATGTAGAATTTGAAATTTGAAAACAGGACCAAAAATGAAGAATCTACATACACAGTTAGATTTGGCATATCAAAGAACCCCAAGGATTCAATTTTTGATGAAATCAAACAAAGTTTAATTTTGGACCCTTTGGACCTTAATGTAGACCAATTTGAAAACTGGACCAAAAAACTTCAATAATCAAGAATCTAAGTACATTTTTAGATTCAACATATCAAAGAACCCAACCGATTCATTTTTTGTCAAAATCAAACTAAGTTTAATTTTGGACCCTTTGGACCTTAATGTAGACCAATTTGAAAACGGGACCAAAAGTTGAGAATCTACATATACAGTTAGATTCGGCATATCAAAGAACCCCAATTATTCAATTTTGATGAAATCAAACAAAGTTTAATTTTGGACCCTTTGGGCCCCTTTTTCCTAAACTGTTGGGACCAAAACTCCCAAAATCAATACCAACCTTCCTTTTATGGTCATAAGCCTTGTGTTTAAATTTCATAGATTTGTATTTACTTATACTAACATTATAGTGCGAAAACCAAGAAAAATGCTTATTTGGGTCCCTTTTTGGCCCCTAATTCCTAAACTGTTGGGTCCTAAACTCCCAAAATCAATACCAACCTTCCTTTTGTGGTCATAAACATTGTGTTTAAATTTCATAGATTTCTATTTACTTAACCTAAGGTTATTGTGCAAAAACCAAGAAAAATGCTTATTTGGGCCCTTTATTGGCCCCTTATTCCTAAACTATTGAAACCAAAACTCCCAAAATCAATCCCAATCTTTCTTTTGTGGTCATAAACCTTGTGTCAAAATTTCATAGATTTCTATTAACTTAAACTAAAGTTATGGTGCGAAAACCAAGAAAATGCTTATTTGGGCCCTTTTTGGCCCCTTATTCCTAAAATGTTGGGACCAAAACTCCCAAAATCAATACCAACCTTCCTTTTATGGTCATAAACCTTGTGTTAAAATTTCATAGATTTCTATTCACTTTTACTAAAGTTAGAGTGCGAAAACTAAAAGTATTCGGACGCCGGACGACGACGACGACGACGACGACGACGACGACGACGACGACGACGACGACGCCGCCGACGCCAACGTGATAGCAATATACGACGAAAATTTTTTCAAAATTTGCGGTCGTATAAAAACAATGCTGAAAGATAAATACTTACTACACAATAAGTAGGTGCTCTTTAAGTTTAACATTAAAATAAAAATATCTATTAAATATACATACATGTATAACAATGTATAAAATCCTTGAAATATAAATGTCATTTGCAACATTAAACATGTTAAAACCTACAAACATTTCCAAAATATATAATAAACCTTTTTTTCTGCTCACTAAATTGGCATGGTGTGCATGTAAAGATGAGAAGAATTGATACAATTATAAATACAAATCCATCATATTTTGCAAAGGGATGGGTACCACATGTGAAACAGAATCTGCTTACGGTTACCCTAAAAGGACCTGAAATCACAGCCAGTTTTGGGTGGGTTTCATGTTGCTAAGTCTTTAGTTTTCTATGTTGTGTTTTGTGTAATGTTGTTAGTCTGTTTGTCTTTTTCTTCTGTAGCCATGGTGTTGTCAGTTTATTTTATTTTCTTAGGAGTTTGACTGTCCCTTTGGTATCTTTTGCCTCTCTGATCCCTCATATTGTGGTTATATTTTTCTACAGCATCCTTTCTTTGTGTAATCATGGTTGCACTTTACCATTAGAGCCTCAGCTGGTTTAACCTTAGTTGGTTGAACTGTGATGAGGCAGCCTTTGTTTGTATAATCTTATTTGACTTTCGTAGGTGCCTTATAGGTCTTTTTCCAATGAAAAAGTTCTGAATTTTCCTAATACTTAGAATCAGAATTTTCCTAATACTTAGAATCAGAGAGTAACAGTTTAATTTACTAATGTTTACTTTTATTAAAAGTCAATATTTTAATATAAATGGCTTTTTTTAATGTAATGTTAGCATGGTAAGAAGAGCAACTACAGTAAACATGGTAAAGAATATTCATGTCAACATCATGATGTTGGTGGGATTTAAATAATTAACAACTATAAACATGATAAACAATTTAAAAATTACATGACACTATACAGCATGTACAGTCATAAGTGAGATGCTAAGTGGCTACAAATAGCTCACAATGATTTCAGCTTGGATAAATAATAAGAAATATTTTTTTTTACCTAAGACCATGTATCCTTTAATCTTGAACTCTGACAATTTGAGGTCCAGCCACATGACAAACTGAGTAAGGGTCCATGGTTGAGCCTCCTTCACCAGTACAGAAAAATCCTCCTTTATTTTACTAAGATCAATCATGATTGATGCTGTTAATACATCAAACTGCTGAAAATAAATTTTACAACAACAGCAATGTCAATATGTCAAAAAGTAAGATCTAAAGTAATCACAATGTCTAATGCACAATACACAAGCATGTCAAGTGTTTGTTGTGTAAGTTATTATTACATTGTAGTACATGTAGTAAAGGTACCAGTAAGTTCTATCAATATGATTAACATAATTTTAAATGCTCATTTAAAGCTTTCATAAAGAATTCCCACACCTTGAAGCTTTATGTCAATGTGAATGTATTAGTTTAAACATATTTGGCTAAGTATTCAGTATAGTGTTGTTAGTGTGTGACAACATGTATGATGTTAAAAGTAGCTGTTTCAATCTTAATAACATGATTTTCTGAAAGGAGAATGATTCTAGTTTAGGGTTTTGCATGTAAAAAGATAGTTATTTAGTCAGAAAACATAAAATTAGACATAAATAGCATGTTGGACAGAGGTTATGTTGGACGTAACAGGACATTGAAAAATTGAATATTTTCCTTTTATATGAAGGCCTAGTTAATAAATATATCAATTTTTCTCTGACAGTTCATAAGATCTTCAATTAAAGTATATCATTTTGTTAAATTTTTCAAAAACTAACTTATAAGTTGGAAAAATCTTAAAATATGTCGGACAAACGGGGACATTTTTGGATGAGAATTTGTTCCATTTGCATCATTGAAAGTCAAAAACAAAATCAAAACTATGCTGTTTATACTAATATCTACAGCTGGTGTTCCTCAGCAAGAGGTAAAATGGTTCATTATTAAATAAATGGATAAAACAAAACCATAAAAAACTGTAGGACAAACATAGGACAGATTATATTCCCTGTCGGACAAACATAGGACAGAATTCATTAATTTACTGATCCTAATGGGAATTTAATCAAAGAGCTGATAGCTCTGAAGTGGAAGAAGGTGAATAAAAGGTAACTTGAATTACCACAAAAGCAGCCCCACTTACCCAGGCTGCTTTGTTCCATTATCGTTAAAATGTATTTTTTTCTTCAAACAAGAAAAGGTCATAAGTACATGGATTTCCCATCCGTACAATCATTTTCTATGTTCAGTTGACTATGAAAATTAGGTAAAATCTTTAATTTGGCAGTAATTAAGAAGATCATATCAAGAGGAACACATGTGTACTAAGTTTCAAGTTGATTGGATTTCAACTTCATCAAAAACTACCTCGACCATAAACTTTATAACCAGAAGCAGGACGGACGGACAGACTAGAAAACATATTGCCCATAAATGGAGCATAAAAATAGTAAGACTTGTTACATACCTGCCAACTTTTGAAAGTTCCCATATGGGTTTTTACTGCACAACAATTTTAAAGGTTACAATTTTTAGCGACGTATTTTGCAAGATCTGGATTGTCTAGAAAAAGTGTCATATTTGTATGATGAACTTACATGCCTTTTCCTTAAGTCTGTTTGCATGATTCTAGTTATATATTAAATCGGTAGAAAAAATATACATGAAGCTAGCAGACCAGGGTTTATTTTCCAGATTAAGAATATTAGATGCTTGTTGAAATTTCCAATTTTGAATTATGCACAAAGATGGACCTTTAACAGGTTGGGAACAACACTCCAAATGAGGGTAACCTAACTGGAAGATCATCACAACCCACTGTAAAAAATGAACACAAAATAGAATTTTTCAATAAAATGCTGAAAATAGGCTTTAAAGTATTAAAATGCATTGCAAAAAACAAATATTTCATTAAATAAATTTAAGTAGAATATTCCTATGATATTCCTTTTCATATTGGATACAAATTTTATTGAGTCTACTGCAGACACTTTGTAGTCAAAGTGTTTCAACTGAGGTACTACACAGGCGTCAAAAGGCGTCATTATGGAGTAAAGGGGGTGGCGTCAAAAAGCGTCATTATGGAGGAAAGGGTTAAGTACTGAATGGTCAAAACATCATGTTTTTTTATTGACATAAATTTTGTCATAAATGTAACCAAATGATGTAGAAATTGTGTTTTTTCTTCAAATTTCCATCAAATTGTAATGTTTATAGTTCCATTATTGCCTCTCTATTTGAATAAAATAAAATAATAAGAAGAATCTGTTTCTTGTTTTGTTTTGTTTTGTTTTTGACAAATGATTGTTCACTGCTAGCAAATGAATCATTATATTTATATATCTTATCTGTATATATTTTTGTTCATGTCTTCATCTCCTTATCATTTGTAAATGTATAGACAAATAAGAAAGAAATAAGCTCCACATGTATATTTGCAACATCGTAAATTAATTATAATTTCTGTTGTAAACAAAATTATGATATAAACTTCAATTTAATCCTTGAAACGAGGTCTAGATTGCTAAAATAATTTATAAATTTTAATTTTTTTATTTGTCCAAAATCATTTAAATTCATTTAATCAACATCCTTTTATGATTATTTGATTAAAATATTAATCATTTATAGTCTTTTTACAATTTACATTTTTAAAAGCAAAATAACTGAAAACAGGATAAAACAAAGGGAAGTAACAAAAAAGTATTTCAATATTCCCAATACACATCGTTTTGATAACACAACGGCAGTTAGCCGGAGGTAAACATCGTTGATTACCAGTATGTTTGACACCCAAGCTGTCAAGTGAAGCCATATAATTATACATCTTCTTTGATGTTCAGGTAAAATTTAACACAGGTGTCAATTACACCCGTACAGTAGTAAGAAATGATCAAATATGGCGTCTGAAAAATTACACGGGAGTTTTTTCTCCTAAACGGGAGGTTCACATGTATGTTACGAATGGCATCTAATTCACATGACAAAGGAAAACCATGAATAAAGACAACACTTTATATATCCTTTTTATTTATATAAAAACAAAATCTTCTTGTCTGCAGTATTGCAAATTCGTAACTTCAAGGGCGACCTTGTAAACAGGGCGAGTTGTCCCGATACCAAATTCACGCATGCGTAATACAAATATCTACAGTTAAAACATCCTGTTACAAGTAAACAAATAACGTTCATGTGGATGAGATGAAATCTAATAATTTACATAAATAAAAGGGTCATATTTACGATAATGATTGTTTTACAATCATAATTTACAAATTAAATGATTCAGATGCCTAATCATGTGTAAAAATCGGTGTCAGGAATCTAAGTTGTTTTGAAATTGTAATACACGAAATGAATGCGGCATACGGAGACTCAATGCCAATGGTCAGCCCCTTAAGTCTTCAGAAGACTTGACGTCTTCTTCCACTAAAAATGGGCACCTCTTAAGAAGAGACTAGGAAGGGTCTGAGACCTATTTTTTAGTTCATGTGGACTTGTTAGTTGTTAACAAGGTTCTTTTTACTTTTAAAAAGCTGTTACGTCCGACATTAGAAGATTTTGTCCTACGGTTCGTCCAACAGAAAATTAATGGACTCTTGTTACGTCCTAATTTTCAAAATTATGTCAAATTTAGACTGTCAACAGTTTAAAACCTCTTTATTTTTCATTTATATGGTAGTATTTAAGGTTAAGTAATTGTCAAAGTAGAAGCGAAATTGATTCTGTGACTTGTGGTAGCCATTTTAGAGAATATCTTGGATGTTGGACGTAACATTTTTTTGGACAAATGTTGGATGTAACTTCCATCTCTTGGTTAAACAGAAAGAGTGTTCACCCCTTCAATGTCGTTGACCTCAAGTAAAAAGGAACAGTTGACAGCAATACCGTATGCACATCACGATTGTCGTAAAATTTGTTGTCATAAACATTAAAAAAAAACTTAAACTGAGTTGGCAACTTGCAAATGAAAATTGAAATTTTCGCCCGTAACGGTTGGACAGATTTTTCAAGAGTAAACTTTAATGACAATTCCTGAAAAAAATAAAACTTTCTGCTGTAACTTCATGATGAATTATCACATTTTAGTTAATAAGCTCAAGCCTCAAGATATTTTGTGCATTTAATTGCCCTCTATTGTTACATAACTTATATTTCATTTTCACATAGGAAGAAGACAGAAAATGTTAGTCCAACAACATGACCATTTAAAATTGTTTTTAATCCTTATTTTTCGATGATTATTCATGTTTTAGTGTCCTTAACCTTGCCAACCCTATTGTTTTACCTGAAAATCTTTTTTACCTAGTTGCCATTCATACAAAAAGGTTAATAAAACAATTTTGATATTGGGTCATTCGACCATGTCACAAAATAAGCATGCAAAAAATAGGGAATTCAACACTTCATTTATAAAATACTTTATTCAACAATAAACTTTTCATATGAGACTGTTTATATTATCTCTTCATCATGCAGTGAATTGATTAGCTACCTGCATTAAAACTCAAAATAATTTAAAATATGAAAAAAATGCATTTTTCTGGGACACCCATTGAAACAGCACTTTACTGAATACTTAGCCATTTATTTATAGTGGATTGCAACTTATATTAATCCCTTTCCACTTTGCGGGAGTGCTGCCTTAGCATATTTCGAAATCTACAAGTGTGTCTTTAACATGCAAATGTATATTGCATAATATCTGAATTTGGTGAAAATCAATCAATGTGATTTTCATAGATAATTTAATGGAGATATATACATGTACAACATACAATGCAACATGTTTCACCAGGATCATCAAACGGGAAATCAAAATGTGACAAAATTACAAGTGTCATTTTTCAAAAAAGTGAGTTGGTATCTGCTGCTCTTATTATTACTTATATATATTTTAAAAGGTAAATTATATACAATGAAGGATTATTGTGCAGTGTGTGTAAATTTATAAAGGGGAGATAATAACATGCACATACAGAATAAACCTGCAAATTAACAATTTACAAAAAAAAAAACACTGTTTAATGATATTGTGAAATTCTGTCTGTATTCATATACATTGAAGAAACCAACTCTGACTTTTATTTAACAAGACAGGGGTTTATCTGGGTATTTTGGGAAAAAGGACCCTGGCCAGTTTTGGGAATTTTTTAACGCGTTTTTCAATGAGATTGGGAAAAACAACCAATATACCAGATGTTAGTTTTAGTGCGTTTAATTCATTAAACATTTTTTTGTTGGTAAAAATAAAGTAAGGACTACAACTTCTTTGTTTTTAAATATAACAACATGACATTTGAGTATCAAAATAATGAGTTCTAACTTCTTAAGGATTGTTACATTTTTTTGATTTTGACATGAAAATTTGTAAACTGAAATATTTTGAGTTCTGTATAAAATATATCCTGTTTCTATTTTCTTTTTTTTGTATATCTTTTAGTTTTCAATTTTAGTGTTGCTAAGTCAGCTGTCATGGCTGTCAGATGTTTGGTTCTTTTAATTTTTTTATTATTGTATTTGATTGACAATAGTTATCAAAGGCACCAGGATTATAAACCCGGAATTATATGCTTGTCCGTTTCCGGATTTGATCTGGTTTTAGTATTTTCCCACACTTCCTGCTTTCTGTTTATTTATGGCAGCCATTGTTTGTCAATGTTGTTTGTCATTCAATATGTTTCAACTTGGATTTACACATTACTTGTTGGCGATTTTTGACATAAAGCTAGCGGTTGAACAAAATAAACATCTCTGTCATTAATAATAAAGATGGAAATGAATTTTGTGATCATTTGGGAATTTTGCTCCCGAAATTGGGAAAAATGTAGGGTTTTTGCCGTTGGGAATGGGTCCGAATACCGGACCCTGTGGACTGCTAGAAAAATCCATGCAAGAGAGAAATCTATCATCTAGATGGTCATATATATATATATGCAGTATAAACTTTATCGCTAAATACCGACTGACCAGGCTGCTTGAACTTTTGATACATACAACAATCACTTTTCCATATTGTGGCATCAGATGTTTTGTTTTATGACGTCAAAATTTTACAGGAACCTGTGTGATATCCAGTAATGGCGGACAGATAGCGATAAGGTGTATGGACCATGGTCAGGATAATCTGAGACTACTGTAACACTATGTAACACTATGTGTTATAGTAGTCTCAGGGATAATCTAGTCCAAATAATTATGATGTCTTGAAAGGCTATTATAATTTTTTTCTTTGACGCCCAGGGCTTTCCATTGAAGCCGGTAGCCGGCGGAAATCCGCCGCTTACGGTGGCTTCAAGTGCCGGCTACTTTACTGACAAAAATATAAATTCAAAAAGAAAAAAAAAATCTTTTTCAAATGTTTACAGGCAGCCGAGAGACGTATTGTCGCAAAGTCGCGGTCACGATAAACAAGGATGAAAAGTCAGTGTTTACCTTGGGCTAAATATAGTTCACATGAATTCAGGTCCCTGATTGGTTGTCTATTTAAAGTCAGAATGCATCGTTTCTTTTCAAAGATAACAAGAGAGACGTTCCGGTGGTCATTGAATGATAACAATAGAGATGTTCCGATGGTCATTAACTCGTTGGCTTTTTTTTGGCTTGATTAAACGTGAAGACAATCAGATAGGATGACAATCTTATGTTATGGAATAATATTAGTCAAATTAAAGAAAGTGTAGTAGATCATATTGTTCAGAATCTGGAAAACAGTATCTTTTGAAGTTCATTTTTCAAAGCCCACGTGGTGTTCAGAGAATCAAGGCCAAAAACGAAAGTAGAATATTGTCGACTCGACCTCAAATAAATAACATTTCCAAATGATTTATGTATCCGACTTATTGAACAGTTTACAACAACAAAAAAGAGAAAATCAGAGGATATATAAATTTTCTGTCAATGCTTGAGAAATAATTGTATGATTTAAATACGCGTAACAGTCTTTAGAGAGAAAAGGGGGTCGATCATTTGTTTACAAATGCACGTAGTTATGCAAAATAAATCGATCAAGATTTCTAACAAACCGGATGATTATTTAAATAAAACTCCGTTAAGAGTAAATGAATTTTAAGCATAAGGTAATGAAAATAAAAAAACTAACATGAAAAAAATGAAATTTCTTTGAGTTTTTTTTTTCTTTCTTTAATTTCATACATAAAAAAATGGTCATTTGAAAGATGAAATTAGGTGCCAGGAGATTGCGAGAATGCAGGATTTTGCTCTATTTATGCCAGAGCTTCTGGGGGACTTGAGCGGCCCCCAGACCCCCTGCCGTAAGGCACCAAGCTTACAGCTTGGTGGGCGTCCGGCTTCGCCGAACGCATGTTACAGCCGCCTATAATTTTAATTGAGCCTTCTACTTCAATTTCAATGGAAAGCCCTGGACGCCTAACTCCGAAGTAAGGCACTAAGGGATAATCTAGATCTCCAACTACTATTCAATAATCTATCGGCAGACATTATTGGAGAGCTGCCTTGAAGCTCGCACATGTATTTTCACATACAACTCTGTCTTCCAGTTGTTTCAAATGTATTGTGCTCTTGACAAAGAAAGTCTTCCGTGGATTATTTTTCCTTTAGAACAATCTCAACTTCATTTATCTCCCCTTTGTCTTTGAGAAATTTGGCTGCATGAACCAGATCGATTTAGCAATGTTGTCAGTGCTTTCAAATATTTTGATTTTTGTGTAAACATAGATAGAAGTTAAACTTAAATGAGGCCATGTTGTCAATGTTCTTGTTATTGTCATTATACATGAATACATACTTAGTTCATAGATGAAGGGTTGTACCGCCTTATTAGGTATGCATAACTGGTTCCCTATTAGTTTGGGGCGATGACGTTTCCCGCCCCAGATCGTTCTCGTCAGGTCGATTCGCCCTAAACGTTAATCCGTTCACCCACGCGTGTATCAATGTATCTTATAAGATAAGATACTCACTGGACACAATTACGAACGAATTTTGAACTTTATTATTATTTTTTTTTTCTTTGTAGAATACCTTTCTTGAATTGTTTGTACCATAGAATTAAAGATATATGAATGCTTTTCATTTTGAATCATAACACACATAATTTTCTATTTACGTTGGGATACTTTGGTAAGATTTTCATGACCTGGTTTTGTAGGTCTGGCAAGCCCAATATGGACGCAATTACGTACGGCACTATATTTATCTATCTGGCAGAAAAAAATCAATGACAACGATCTAAATTTATGAAACATACATTAATCTTATCTTAAACACATTTCCTAAGAAAATAAGAAGTGTAATATATGGTATTTTACGTCAAATTCTTCAGCAGTAGTTGAAGACGAAATTAGTGACAACAAATTTTCTTTGAAAAGAAAATAATTTAGATTTTTTGTTTTTATGCAAGTTCTTTCGTCTAAGAAGCACTGAATTCTCTTTTTAGTTAGTGAACCTATGATTTTAATTTATATTTAACCTTTACTTTCAGAGTTCTCGGGACTTTTCAATAAAAATATTATTTTCTTTTGACAATGCTCAGGGTCACCCGAGTCTGAGAAAACGTTCATTTTTGGATTATTTGGGCAAGATAAAGGGTATCACACATATGAACAGATTCAGGAGATATTTTTCTATGTATATAATGACAAAAGAAGGCAATTTGCACTAGCTTGTGTGCTTTATTCATGTAATTTCCAAGAGAGGGAGTCATTATTTTGACATTTACGAAACTTAATTTTTCGTCGTCTGCAACATTAACCAAGTGCGCATGAACTTTTTTTTCGTGAAAACACAAGTATAAATGTAGTGTGTTTTTATTAATAGAAACATTTATTAATTATCATGCATAAATATAATATAAGGGGGCAAACATTAAAAATTGTTCGTAATTGTGTCCAGTCGTAATTGCGTCCGGTAAGGCTATAAGATATATTTTATTTCCAATTAAGGGCCCACTAGGGGCATATAGAGAGAATACAAGTAGAAGGAAAAAGAACATTGATTGGCATTTGACTTTATAATAGAATGAAAAAAATACTTAAATTTAAGCGTTTCTTGTTTTTGTTTGGAGTCATGTCTGGGAAAAGAAATATATATATTTTAGATACTATATCTAAGACGTTCATAGGAGGCTGCCTTGTAAAGAGTCGCGGATGATTGTTCATGTTCTATTGTTCATTATCCGTTATTATATATAGCCTGAATGGTGACCGTCTCTTCGCATCGTGCCACCATCATATGGTGTTTATATGTGTATGATTCGCTCTTGTATCTGACAACTTATTTGATTTTAATTGAAATAAAACTATGTCACGATTACTGAAAAGTTATACCAGAAGCGTTTTCGATACTGTTGCCAATCAGTGGCGGATCCAGAAATTTTCATAAGTGAGGGCCCACTGACTGACCTATGAGGGGGCCAGCTACAGTCACGCTTCAGTGATTCCCTATATAAACAACCAAATTTTACCCCAAAAAGGTGGGGGGGGGCCTAAATCCGCCAATGCCAATTCATTAAAGATGATACTTTTTTATACCTAATGGTGGCATGATACGGCCGGGTAATTTCCACAGCCTCGTATAATTTGTGATAGCATGATAGTTCATCCCTAACGAGTGGGATTGCACTTGATTTTAACATAATTATCGAGACAGCCGAAAGTCAGAAAGCTGGCATGTCAGTAACTTCTTAGCTGTTCTTCGCTTGTTGATTTATGTTGATCATTGTCATTTTTCTTAGTTTTTTCTGTTACCAATTCTAACATCGGATTCGGACTCCTTTAACATGTTTAAACTGAGTTTTATTGTGCAGAATGCTACAACATGTGCTTGTTTATTCCACACTGGTTAGAGGTATATATAGGGGAGGATTGAGATTTCACAAATTTTGTGACATGGCTTACCTATTTAGTCTTTCGGTCTGTGCGTCAGTTCGTTCGACCGTCTGTCCCGCTTCAGATTATAAAGTTTCTGGTCAAGGTAGTTCTAAACACATTTATTCTAAAAACAGTTGTTGGCATGACACGGGTTATGTTCTTCTCATATATGTTATGATGGTATGATACTAAACCCCTAACGGGAAGGATTGTGCCTGATGTTCATATGATGAAATCATAATCTTTCAGTCAGTTTAATTGAAGTCTGGAGCTGGCATGTCAGTTAACTGCTAGTAGTCTGTTGTTATATATTTATGTATTATTGTCATTTTGTTTATTTTCTTTGGTTACATCTTCTGACATCAGACTCGGACTTCTCTTGAACTGAATTTTAATGTGCGTATTGTTATGCGTTTACTTTTCTACATTGGTTAGAGGTATAGGGGGAGGGTTGAGATCTCACAAACATGTTTAACCCCGCCGCATTTTTGCGCCTGTCCCAAGTCAGGAGCCTCTGGCCTTTGTTAGTCTTGTATTATTTTAATTTTAGTTTCTTGTGTACAATTTGGAAATTAGTATGGCGTTCATTATCACTGGACTAGTATATATTTGTTATGGGGCCAGCTGAAGGACGCCTCCGGGTGCGGGAATTTCTCGCTACATTGAAGACCTTATGGTGACCCTCTGCTGTTGTTTTTTTATTTGGTCGGGTTGTTGTCTCTTTGACACATTCCCCATTTCCATTCTCAATTTTATATGATGAAGTTGAAGTCCAATCAACTTGAAACTTAGTACACATGTTCCCTATAATATCATCTTTTTAATTTTAATGTCAAGTTTTGAGTTTGACCTCAATTGCATGGTCCACAGTGGCACTAATCATAGAAAATGTAACTGTCCAGCTTGAGGTTAAAGTGTTTGGTCAAGATAGTTTTTGATGAAGTTGAAGTCCAATCAACATGAAACTAAGAACAAATGTTCCCGATGATATGCTCTTAATTTAATGCCAAATTATAGTTGTATCCCAATATGATCACGGTCCATTGAACATAGAAAATGCGCTTCTCCGGGTGCGGGATTGTATCTCTGCATTGAAGACCTACTGGTGGCTTTTTGCCGTTTTCTGCTATTTGGTCGGGTTGTTTTCTCTTTGACACATTCCCCTTTTCCTTTCTCTGTTCTTTTATATAATGTATGATAAATTTCTTGCTGATACTTACTTACAATAAAACAAGAAAAGAAATTCATATTTTGAATATTGCAACTAATGTTGTTTTTTTTGGGGGGGGGGGGGATTTTTATATTATATTAAAGTTTTTCCAAACTAGTTCCCGAATCCCATATTTGAATTTAATTCATTAAAACATTGTACTTCTCAACTGTTTATTGTCTTTATTAATTTTTCATTAATGAATACTGTTTAAACAAAATAACTAATGTTTGAAGCGAAAATTCTGATATAAAACATAAGAGAAAAATATAGCGATATCAGATTTATGGAGAAAATATGATTTGGTCTAAGACTAAATAAATACATAAAAAAAGTATAACCTTACCAGTAGAGTAACAAAATTTAAATTCTAATACCAATGAATACCGAAATTGCATATTTTACAAAAATTCAGTATCGATCAGTATGTTTAAAAAAAAACAACAATTTAACAATGATACTTTTACAACAATGCAAGATCAAATGTTAACTGTGTTTCTGATGATTACTGGAAAGTTGTTTTCGTGAAAATTTGTTTAAAGTAAATTCATACATAAATAAAAGGTAAATAAATTATTTCTGGAAAAAAAAAACATCATAATTTTTTAGTGAATGAGAGGATTGAAACCTATGTTAACAAGAGTTAATAATTTGAATAATCAACTAAGTTACTTCCGAGCAACAACACCATGAACACTGGTTCAGAAGTTTTTCTTTTTCAAACCATTACTTGCCAAGGATGAGGTCGTTTAAGAGGGACGAGTTTGCATATTTTAAGACGGGGAACCAGGTTGTCCCCGATAGTAGCGACATCTCTGAAAAGGAAGCTGTACAAGTATTTATCGCGTTATTACTATTAGACTAATATCAAGACTGAACTATATTATTGTTTCAGGTAATGTCTTATCATTTCCATGCAGTAATCGAATTTGTCGATTATATGCTAAGACAGGAAATTGCATGCATGTTTGCATAAGGGGATGATGAAGTTTTACTCATGCGTTACTTTTACTGTGACAGTTGTCTCCCTTTACTAAACAGGTGCTTTGTTTTGGTTAGACCGTCATCATAAAGTTTTTACAATTAAAACCGTGTTTACATCACAAAATGTACTCTCAGTACTGTCAACATGTGCTCTAGAAAAGTCTAAATGTATGACATAACCTACATACATGACATAATAATATGAGGCAGGCATAATCAGGTCAGGAATAATCACCAATTGGTGGATTATACCTCAATTGACGTATAATCCACCAATTGACATATAATGGTATAGACCAATTGGTGTATAATTCTTTGTTTTTCAAAACAAATTATTCCACCAAAATGGATCATTGTTTTCTAAAAACCATATTATGGTATAAAAACTTGTCAAACATTCCTAGTTTAGTATAGTGACATAACATATTGCTTTTAGTCAATAATTGTATTTGAAGTTTCTACTATTGTTATCTTGTCAATTCTTGAAAATATAGTGTACATATATTCCTACATTTATGGTGGTGGGTTTTGTTATACATGCCTTAACGGTGTGGTTGTCCTACAAAGGATGTGAAGATTTGGAAGAAGAAGATTGGCAAATTTACCTGTAATCACCTGTCAATGGAAATCATTACTGTCTGCAGTCATGTGATCATGAGTACAACTCCACAGGTGAATGGAGCTCTTTGTTAATACTTGACTTTCATTATCAAAAGTCAATCATGGTCAATAGTACAAATGTTTCAACAAAAGAATTATTGTACACATGCATTCTCAAGAGATGCAACAGGCTTTGACAAAACTGAAACTTTCGGAGGACTCAATAAGGGTCATGAAATAGGTTGCAAGTTGCAAAATCATACTCCTATCTCACACTAGCATTTAATTACAAAAAACTTGCATTATACATCAATTGGTCTATACCAATATACCTCAATTGGTGGATTATACGTCAATTGAGGTATAATCCACCAATTGGTGGTTATTCCTGACCTGATAATTACCTATGAATGGGGACGAAGTCTGTATGAAGTAATTTTTTTTTATGCAAACATGTTAATAAAAGAAACTGTAATACCGTAACGTTTCCAATTTTGGTTCTGTTGTTAGGGATTGAGTAGTGACGTTATTTAAGTTATGACCTCATATTCAATGTAAACAAAGGAAAGCTTTCATCAGGTAACGTTTTTTTCATATAAAACAATTATTAAAAATAAATTGGTATTGAGTTCCAACTCTATATTTTACTGTACTGATAAATATATATTTTATTCAAAGTCTCATGCATACAAGACCGGAAAAGGAAGTAGATTTCTGCGCAAATGCAGGGATTTCGAAAAGTCTGAAAAAAAGTTGATTTTGAGTTCATTAGTATACTGAAAAATTCGGGAAATTTTCCAGATTTAAAAAAAAAATTTTTATTGAATTTTCTACCGTAATAGGGGAGGGACTTCGTCCCCATATAAACAGTTTGGGAACAACCCTCCAACCTTTCCAAATGAAAATTATGAGGGTAACAATTCCCTTTACGTTATGCGTAAAATGGTCTTTTTCAGCCATCATTAGCATCAAATTGGTTAAAATTTTAGTGTGAATCGTCAAAATGTGATTCTTATCAAATAATTATCATTACCATGATAATAGTCATTTTGGTGAAAAATTTAATGTGATTCGTCAAAATCAGTCGATTTTTTATATCGTCTAAAAGAAAGTGTACATTTTATTGTCATGCACCAAAAATTACCGTTAACATTATTTGGCTAGAATTTTTAACTTTATTAGTTATGAAGGTAACCCCATTACCACCCTCTTAAATAAGATCAGGCAGTGGGGCGAGTAATCTTGCTTCTTACCAAAGGAGACAATCGTGATCAGCGATTATTAAACCATTCAATGTCCTTGGATCATGTTTACATCTCCTAATTATTGGACCATTGATATATCTATATAAACTAGAGCCACGAAAGTAAGATTCTAACTTGGTTTTTACACCGCCTATGCAAAGATATATTTGTCAAGCAATCTGATGAACCTTGTATTTTTTGTTTGATAATTTTTTTTTCATTAAAATATATATGTTTTATGAGTTGGTTGACATATTATTGCCCTCACCTACACAATCTTGCAATATGGTCTCTGTTAGCACTGATTTTGTCTTTTTACCGCCTATTTCAGTAGACTTAACTCTAGGTGCACTCAACTGTAGCTTGTGCGGATTGTTCGACTTCTCGCCTACACATTTCTCCTTGACCCAATCAATAAGTTTACTCGACTCCCCATTTTTCAAACACATTTTTGGAATTGCCCTCTGTCATGTCTGTTTTTTAAAATCGTTTTTTTCAAGTTTTCTTACTTTTTTGGAAATGCTTAATTCTAAATTGTGGATCCGATGTTCCAACCTATCTACTTCATCGTCAAGTGAAGTCTGATGATAAAAAATGTCAGAAGTGGTGTCCAACACATGGAGTACATCCTCATGATCAAAACCAAATTCACTTAATAATTTATAATTTTTTCTTGCTTTATTTCGGGTTAAAGGCATGGTAAGCCTCCTGTGTAAGACAGGGCAACTTGAAAAAATAATAAATTCTTGCAACAAATGACTTGATCAAAAATTTTAGAAAAAAAAGGAAAATTAATCAACAAAATAAGAACTTACAAAAAATAAAGATACAAAAGTTTCAAAGTTCAAATAAATCAAATGTAGTTGCCATGCCTCACAGGATGAACTTTTAACAGCAAACACAACATTAGCATGATTAGTTTTCAGCTATCATGGCTATCGACGGCAGAATGAAAAACTTAAAATTCTTTAAATTACAAGTATAAGACATGGATGACGAGTTGGAGAGTCGCTATGATATTGTTCACCTCTTTTTTATAAGTCATCCATGTCTTATAAAAGAGAGGTGAACAATATCATAGCGACTCTCCAACTCGTCATCCATGTCTTATAAAAAAGAGGTGAACAATATCATAGCAACTCTCCAACTCGTCAGTTGAAAAAAAAGATTATACCTTGCCAAGATTTTTTTATTTATTAAACATTTTAAAGCTAAACATGGCTTAAGACGAACTAAAGTATGCAAAACACAACTTAAAAAACAAAAACTGGGCAAAACTAAACCCCATACAAAAAACAGGGGTGATCTTGGGTGCTCTGGAAGTGTTAACTAACTCCTGAAGTTGGCCATCATCATGTCACAGTCCATAAAACTTTATCATTGTTTATAAAATTAATATATAACTATTACAATAGAATTAATGTTAATTTTTTTTTAGATTAAACTACAGACGTGAATAACAGAAATGATTGATCTTTGTAAGATCAAGGAGGATTTCTCTGGACTAGTGAAGGAGGCTCAACCATGGACCCTTACTCAGTTTGTCATGTGGCTGGACCTCAAATTGTCAGAGTTTAAGATAAAAGGATACATGGTCTTAGGTATGTTGTTTGCTCTAAAGAAAGGATATGAAGATGAAAATTGTTAAATGATTATAGTTTAATGCTTCTTACAAACCGCCACTCCAGAGCTAGTGCATGAAGTGAGACCCTGGGAATAGAATATTTTGAAATATAATGTCATAGCTTTGTAAACATGGTAAAGGAATCTCAAATTATTCCATTGTTAGATCATGTAGATTACTGAATAAATTATAAGATGTCATAAATTTAATCAAAGAATTCAGTGAAAAGACAATGATGGCTCTGCAGTTTACCATGTTTACCATGTTAACTGAACAATATAAAAAATTTGTAAGGGTTCCGCGGAACCCAGTGTCTCGCCTATTTTTGCTGTAAATCGCAGACTCAACAACAATGAGGAAAAAAATCAATAAAATATTCCTCTTGTTACTATTTTATGATTGTAAGAAAATCTAAGTCCATTTAAAAGTAAATTACAGAAAAAACGGAGTAATCTTTTTACAAACTTTACTTCTGGATACAATCTTATGATCATAAATAAGCTTCTGTCCAAGTTTGGTACAAATCCAGGATAGTTTAAGAAAGTTATTAAAATTTTAAAAACTTTAAACACAGAGTGAATGTAATGGTTCCTCGCAGAAAATCTAAGTCCATTTAAAAGTAAAATATGGAAAAAATGGATTTATTTATTTACAAAATTTACTTCTGGATACTATCTTATGATCATAAACAAGCTTCTGTCCAAGTTTGGTACAAACCCAGGAGAGTTTAAGAAAGTTATTAAAATTCTAAAAACTTTAACCACAGAGTGAATGTAATGTTTCCCCGCAGAAAAAACTAAGTCCATTTATAGTAAAATACGGAAAAAATGGAATTTTATTTTTACAAAATTTACTTCTGGATACTATCTTATGATCATAAACAAGCTTCTGTCAAAGTTTGGTAGAAATCCAGTATAGTTTAAGAAAGTTATTAAAATTTCAAAAACTTTAACCACAGAGTGAATATTTGTTGACGCCGCCGACGACACCGACGACGACGGAATGTAGGATCGCTTAGTCTCGCTTTTTCGACTAAAGTCGAAGGCTCGACAAAAAGAAGATGTGGTATGATTGCCAATGAGACAACTGTCCACATGGTCCACAAGAGACTAAAATGACACAGACATTAACAACTATAGGTCACCGTACAGCCTTCAAGTTATCTTATCCACAAGGAGGTATTGGTTTCAATCAGAAGAAATAGATAGATCTTTATCATGTTTATTCAATCAAATGATTAACATATAATTATACACATTGATACACAAAAATATTGAAATGTATAAAAACTAAAAAAAATCAAATGCCATACGAAATCTTTAACATGTTTAATCCTTTTTTATTGCCGCAGATAATTTGTTAACTTTTGTTATAATATGCTATGAACATGATGAATATGATCCTCCTTCAAGCCAATGCACCGTTATACTTGAGAACATGTACAGTTAGTCCAGACAAAAGGAAACCCAGATTTATGCATGTCAGAGAAACATACACATGAGACAGTAATTGGTTTTTGCCAGAATTTAGTACTATACATGTAAATGCAATTTGTACTAAAATCAACTATGAAAAATGTACAAATATGTAATCAGAAAGTTATTAGCTTATTATTGAAAAAAGATGCTTGAAATACACACAAATATATCCTAGGCAGAACACTGACACGATGACCATGATGACTGATTTAATATATATATATGTTAATAAGACAATTTAAGAAGTTAAATTCAATCTGAAGTATGCTGAGTAAAAAAGATTAAAGTTTAGACCAGATATGGTCAGGTATTGATGAGTGAAGTTACATGTAATTAGGTTTTAAAGAAAGTAGGAAATATGTGAACAACAGGTATAATCAACATGTAGATATGCATACTGATTACAATTGTCATGATTGTGTAAAATGTACATGTATTAATTGTAATATGTTCATGCTATTATTATGTTCATGTTTATATATATTGTACTTAGATCATCATACAAAGACAAAACCTAAGTGGATAGAAGAAGAAGATTCTACAAGTGATGTAGCACCAATCCCAGCACCTTGTAGAACGTGTAACAAGCATTCTAATGATGGACATTTTTATTCTGACATCCACTCTTCTCCAGCAAGCCATAGAAATGTCACAAGGGAGACGAAAAATGCACAGCCAATGGAAGAATCAGAAACCATGAGAGGGGAAGTTGGCATCATTGATTTGTCACATGCAGAAATTAGTAGAAAGCAAAACTCGGCAAGGATGTTAAGACCACCGGATGATATGTCACTTAAAAAAAGTTATCAAAACACCTCGTATCACGAAAAATCACCAAATATTCAGGTCGAGAGAGACAAAAATAGACAAGAGGATGTTATAGAAATAGATGTGCCATCACCTACGGAAAAAATGTTTATTACATCAAATATCAATAAAACGAGTACTCCTGTTATCCATTCAAACATTCGTCCCGTTCAAAAACCTAAAAATAGACCATCATTATCGATGGGTACAGCAATATATACATCCACCTCATCTGTTACCACCCCAACATTCTCATCTAGTTATATGTCATCACCATCAAGAAATATTCCACCGACTTTCACCAACAGAAAATTTGCATTAGGTGCACCACCACCACCCTTAGTTGCACCATCAAACTTGGCAAATCTGGATGAAATGATTGCACAAGCAGTACAATTCAATGAAATACGAACAGGAGCAGATATCTCCAGTTCTCAATCTCAGATTAGGCAATCGTCAGGGCAGTCAGATGTTCGCCCACCTCCTCCGATGCAGCAGCAGCCTCCTAAAATCCAAGAAAGTGATCATTCTAGTAGTTTTAGTGAGCAACATTCACGTCCGACTTTATGTGAGCAACATTCGCGTCAGACTATAAGTGAGCAGCATTCACGTCAAACAAACATAAGTGAACAAAAGTTACCTTATTCACAACAAACTTCTACTTCAAGTTCAGCCGTACCGATAGCATTACATGCAAACATTGACAATATAAATATATCACAAAACTCAGCACATTCATCGTCAGATACCATGGAAATCAAAATAGAAACAGAAGTTGATGATAGTGTTGCAGACTCTTTCTTTGTAGGTAAGAATCTATCTCAATGAAAAAGGAATATAACCTGACCCAAGACAACATTAAAGAGTATAGTCTGTAAGATACAGAATGTATCATATGTTGTATTTGTAGTTCGATAAGTCTAGCTACATGATATATGTCAATCTAGGCTCATGTCAATCATTATGATTGCTTTTTTTCCACTTTATTAGAACATGTAGAATTATACATAATTTTTAAGCAAAAATACTGTGTCTCAAAATAATAATAACATGAAGGACCTTATCAATCACATGGAAGGAGTACCCAAATTATCCACTGTACCCAAATCGTTCTGTCAACTGTAATTTAGTACTTCTTAAATATGACAATATTAGACATAAGTTAATATAAAATAACATTTTTTTATCTTTTTTTTTCTAATTTGGAGCAATGTTCATATTTGTTTTCAATAAGAAAAAAAATACACTTTACTTTGAAAATTAAAAAAAAAATGAATTTTTTAAATGTTTTATATTTTTATGTCATATTCATTTTTTATTTAAACTTCATTACCATATGCATGAATCAATGTGCATAAACAATGGATGATTTGGGTACTTCCTTTATTTAAAGTAAATACTATTTTATGAAGAAGAAAAAGAGAAAATACAATTTTAAAACACTAATGTAATTACGATTCTTAAAAGAAGGAAACGTGTCGTGGCTGATTTGGGTACTCGGCTGTTTAACATTCCCGCTAGAGATTTTATCATAAAAAGAAATTTGAAGATCATGATGTTCAACCACACAGACATAGAAAAGTTAGGTATTTACTTATTTAAGTTTAGTTTGTACATTTGTATAAAAAAGTATTTGGTATGCTATGAATTTAGTATACTGTTGATTTATTATTTTTTTGTATGACTCATTTTTTTGTGGATTTCATTGGTAAACCATATATAAATTTTCAATGAAGTGCAAATCATTTATACATGTATGGTTGCATTGATCAGTCTTTTGTAAACCACAAACATAAATATCGAAGAGAATACAAATTTTCATCAAGCCAGGAAACATGATATCAACAAAAATAAATGTATCCACAGTAGATCAAGTTTCCCCCTGAGGTGCCCCTCTCTGTCAGCACATGAATAGAGCACCTAGCATTTTGCCTAGGCTACATACATGTATGTATATGAAGTTTTAAACATAATATAAAAAAAGAAAATGTATCAGGATGGTTTGATATAATGTTTTTGTACTGATTGTTTTCAAAACAATTTAAACATGATGAAGCAACAGAAACAACATGAAATGCATTTATATGTAGTACTAATGTAGAAACTATTGTAGCTTATAGAGGATTTCAAAATAAATTTTGTATATAACTGTAGCATGTATACATTATAACAGATCTCTATGAACAAAATGATGAAGTGGTTATTGAAATAAAAAAAACAATTGAATTGTATTTATTTTGTGTAGGGAATAATTCAAGAGAAACAAGACCTTCAGGGATGGACACAGTTTCTGATCTATCAATACAGTCACATGATTCTAGTCTACAGAGGTCACAAGATTCAGTACAACAACAAAGGTCACATGACTTGCCAGCACCATCAGGTGACTTACCTAGGCAAGGACTGGTTGATCCAGAAACAGCAAAAGCATTCCAGGTAATTGTAAATACAGCTGCAGGCTGAGGCTGCATATACATGATATATGGCAATTGGGAGAAAAAGTTCATTCCTAAGTAAAGATGAAGAAAAAAATGCCTGGTTTATTAAAAAGCCTGCAAAAGCAAAAAATGGTTACATGCAAAAATCTTAATATCAAACAAACTTCAAACAAGCTAGATATTACCTGTTCATTAAAATAAAAAAAGAGCTAGATATTACATTTAAACACAAAAAGTTATGTTTACATTAAAAAGCACAACAGCTAAGAACATGAAGAATACTTTAACACAAAAAATCTAGGTTTTACATCTGTACATCATGATCACTAAAACACAAAAAGATAGGTTTTACATTAAGCACACGTAAGTTAGGTATTACCATGATAACATTACAACACAATAAGATAGGTTTTACATTAAGCACACGTAAGTTAGGTATTACCATGATAACATTACAACACAATAAGATAGGTTTTACATTAAGCACACGTAAGTTAGGTATTACCATGATAACATTACAACACAATAAGATAGGTTTTACATTAAGCACACGTAAGTTAGGTATTACCATGATAACATTACAACACAATAAGATAGGTTTTACATTAAGCACACGTAAGTTAGGTATTACCATGATCACTAAAACACAAAAAGATAGGTTTTACATCAAGCACACGTAAGTTAGGTATTACCATGATAACATTACAACACAATAAGATAGGTTTTACATTAAGCACACGTAAGTTAGGTATTACCATGATCACTAAAACACAAAAAGATAGGTTTTACATTAAGCACACGTAAGTTAGGTATTACCATGATAACATTACAACACAATAAGATAGGTTTTACATCAAGCACACGTAAGTTAGGTATTACCATGATAACATTACAACACAAAAAGATAGGTTTTACATTAAGCACACGTAAGTTAGGTATTACCATGATAACATTACAACACAAAAAGATAGGTTTTACATTAAGCACACGTAAGTTAGGTATTACCATGATAACATTACAACACAATAAGATAAGTTTTACATTAAGCACAAGTAAGTTAGGTATTACCATGATAACATTACAACACAATAAGATAGGTTTTACATTAAGCACACGTAAGTTAGGTATTACCATGATAACATTACAACACAATAAGATAGGTTTTACATATATATGCATATACCATACTGTATGACATAAAAACACAAAAAACTAGGTTTTACATTTAAACACAAACACATAACAAAAGAGTGTATATATTCCAGATGGTTGAACTTGTAAATGGAAGTAGTGTTTATGTTTATGAAAGAACAATACAACAAGCATTTAAAATTGGAACTGAGAGTCAGACAGGAACATACAATGGAGAAAAAATGGCTCGATATCTTCTAAATGTATTCTGGTCAAGGAAAGAACTTGTTGGTGCTACATTGTCTAAAGCTGGAAGAGGAAAGAAAATTTTAAACCAACAGATTATAGAGGCCATTTTAGGTAATAACAAGATAGAGATTATAATTTGTATATAATGCATGTTGGGTAAGCATCATTGAGACGACAATCAAACAGCATAGATAAACAAGATATGTTATAACCAACAGGAAACAAGAATCTTTTTGCTAGACCTAAAGCAAACCAAAATTGCTATTTTCATTAAATATAACCGCAACACCTTGAGCTATAAAAATCAACGTTTTAAATGAGTAGATTTTTTTTTCGCTTGCTGATGAACTATCATCTTCTTACTAGAGCTAAAAGTCAATTTTAAATACAAAGTGTTTAAAACCAGACTTTTAAATTAAGCATTATCAGATTGAAAGTCCTACCAATCAAAAATTGAAAAAATCTATAAATCTGAAGAAAAAAACCCAAAGAAAACAGAAGGTGTTCCAAGAAAATAATTGAAATTTGCTCTTAGAGGCTACAAATGCAGGCTAATGACAACAACACAAACATGAAATTATATGTTACCAAATATGTAAATCATGCTTAAAAATGAAAATATATAAGGCTTAAAATAGTTGGAATTAGATTTAATAAATAACTTCAATTTTTTTTTTGTTAGTTGCAGGTCAGCATATTTGAGACCAGTCAATTGCCGTTCAATATGTTCTTTTGGAATTCTATTTTTTTCAGAAGCCAACGAGATGAAAATTACTGTAAATACAGAAATTATTTCATGCATTTGTTATTGCGATTTATGAAGGATGAAAAAAATGTGAAATTAATTATTGAGATTTCAGAAAAATGTGTATACAGATATATCTATCAGACATTAGGATAAGAGTTCTTATTATTGTGACCTCTGATCACTGTCACATTATTTGTATTTATAGTAAAAATCTTCCAATTATTTCTGAATTTACAGTAGTTATTTTGCCTAGAATTCTTTATAATTATTAAGTGACATTTTCTTTTTAATAAATCAAGAGCCATGTATAGATACAGAACATAATTGTTAACTCTGATCATGATCAATTGCAGATTTTTGTGAATTAAATAGCAGACATAGGAGATCTGTTTGTAAAACTGTTATTGATAGAAGTTTGTCATCCAGACTTTATAAAGAAAAGAAGAAAATAGAAATGCTATACATGAAATGGGGTTCAACTCAAGACAACAAGAAATTTTAAGGTGCTCTATCCATGCCAGTTTCTCATATTTTATGTTGAAATCATATTTAAATAGGAGATTATAATTATTATTTGTGTGTTGTATATCTTTTTTTAAAAACTGCATGCAACCTTGTCAGTCTTCATAAACTTTTCAAGAAATCATCTCTGAAACATTGAACTGATTTAAACAAAACTTTGTACGAATGTTCCTTTATCTACTTGCTCAATTATGCCAGAGATTTTTTGATTTTGATAAAAAAAAACATGTCTGCTGTTTTACTTAATTATCATGGTTCCATAATGCCCTATTTGGTGAGATAGACTGGACTTAAATTTACCATATGTCAAAATTTATTTATCATGGATAATTAATGCCTCTTGGGAAAGAGAAGATTCTATTTGAATTTTAGATCAATCGGTCAAAGGTCAAGGTTACCAGTGCTTTTGGAGAAATAAAACATAGATAAAATCTAGTTGGTTAGAAATGCTTGCATTTGTTGTTGTTTGATCCATGTGTCCAACTCATATGAGAAAAACTCTGTGATCTTGAAGCTTTTACTAGGTCAAACGTCAAGATTCAAACAGAAATCTATGGACTAGCATGAAATAAAAAAAGATGTTTTTCACATTTAAATCACATTTTTTACTTTTGTAAATGCATTTATTATTGTGATTTTGTCATTTACAACTGGAATGTGATTTAAATTTTGTGATATACATAAAAATCCTGTTTAATTCATATTAAAAAATTTCAAAATAAGAGTTTAAATTATTGCAATTATAACCCTGTCACATTTTCGCAACAATAAAAACATCGAAATAATTTCTTAATTTACAGTATTAGGAGGATTTAAAAAAAGAAGACGTGGTGTAATTTCCAATTCCAAATAAATCAAACAACTCTCCACAATAGACCAAAATGACACAGAAATTAACAACTACAGGTCACCGTACAGCCTTTAACAATAAGCAAAGCCCATACTGCATAGTCAGCTATAACAGGTTTCGAAATGACAATGTGGACTTAAATATTGCCGGCCATCAGGTCCTGCACAGCTACAAGTTTTGCCGGACCTGCATAAATTCTGCCCCTTAGGTCCGACGGGTCCGACGATTAGTTGCATCTCTGGAGACTGGAACTTCTATTAAGGTTTAGAGACTAGAACTTCTATTAAGGTTTAGAGAGTAGAACTTCTATTAAGGTTTAGAGTCTACTATTAAGGTTTAGAGACTAGAACTTCTATTAAGGTTTAGAGACTAGAACTTCTATTAAGGTTTAGAGACTAGAACTTCTATTAAGGTTTCAAATGTCAGTCCTTAGATATATTTTTTTAGAACACAATATAATCAAAACTTTTTTCTTTGGATTTTTTTTTTTATTTCAGTGCCATGTTTTGTGTAATTTTGAAGCAGCCTTAATGTTGTAATGTTATAATATATTTGGTAATTTCAGAATTTTCAGAGTTACCTTTTCTGACTAATAGTAATTGTTTTAGTTTACAGTACACCTGCTTTTCTTTGTTTTAGATTTTTGTGTAGCTCATAGTCGTCACCCTAGAGCTAAAGTACGACAAGTGTTGGGGAGCTGTGTTTCTAAGGCAACATGGATTGAAAGACAAAGAATAATGTCCAGTGTGGTTAAATTTAGGAAAGCAGCTAATTCTGGCCGTCTGAACTATGAACTAAAAAAATAATATCAGAAACTTTTTAACTGATGAATGGAGATTTTAAATATCTGACTAGTTTTTGGATCTGATAATTTAGCATGATCCAGAACATTGCAGTTATTTATTGATAATAGTTGGACTGAACAAGCGGATGGAACATTGTAACCCAATGCATTTCTTTACTGAACACTTTTTGTTCTACTTTTAGATTTTTGTACAACACATAGTCAACATTCGAGAGCTAAAGTGCGACAAGTATTGGGAAGTACAGTGTCCAAAGCAACATCTTTGGAGAGACAACGAATTTTGGCTAAAATGAGGAGACTAAAATCTTGAAACATTTTTTATTTTAGAGTTTTGTGTTAGAAATGGTCGTCATATAAGGTCACAAGTTCGCCAAACATTGGGAAGTAGCATAACAAATAGAACCACAAGAGAAAGAAGAAAATTTATGTGTAAATTCAAAATTATTTAGGATGTAAACTGAAGAGAAAGATATTTTTAGTGGATCTGGATTTATCGTACTTTAAAAAAATGACTTGATTAGTTTTATTGGAGTGAAGTACAACAAATATAAATATGGCTGTTACTCAAGACATTTCCATCTTTTTTAGAGTTTGCTGTTATACAAGGTCACCACTCCAAGGTCAAAGTGAGGAAAGCAATGAGTGATAGTTTATCTATGCGAACATGGCGTTTTAAAAGAAATATTAAGATGGCCTATCAAAATCAGACTTGGAATAACTAGCAGTTCTTGTAGATTATGTGAATAAAGGGACTGTTTTCTAAAGTTGTAGATAATAGAAAGAAACATGTCACGTGACTGTTATGTGACTGTCATAGTGTCTGCATTCATAAATGATTCTAACAAGGATGTCCAATCTTCTTGTAGATTTTTGTGTTTCCTATGGCAGACAACGACGTGGAATTGTTCAGAGAGCAATGAGTGTCAGTTTGTCCATGAGAGCATGGCGTCAGAGAAGGAAACAACGCCCTGGGAAATTTTCAACATAATTCATGTTTACCAATTTCAGCAGATGAGACTGATATAGTGGGATAAAAGTGTTGGGGACTTTGGAGGCAGATCAAAAATATCTTATAAAAGTTTACATCTCGTTTTAGATTTCTGTACAAATCTTGGTCGTCACACAAGGTCAAAAGTGTATAAGGCTATTAGTGATAATCTATGTACCAGATCATGGCGGGCAAAGAAAGTTTTACAGGCGAAATACCAAAAGCTTGAAAGGTCAGCAAGTCAACAAGATAGATTGTATAGCAGCCAGTGAAATGGATGATTCAGCTGAAGATTTTACTTGTGATTTTTTAAGGCATTCATGTTCATATCAGAAGATTCAATTTTATTAAACCATTTATTTTTATTCTTTATTTTTATCTTTGAAATACATTGTATGTTCAAGATTGTAACATTTTATGAATCTTTCATTGCTTTTATAAAGTACTCTAAGGATAGTGATTTATGTAAGTTTATAGTGACAGTTCTTTCCTTGTATCTCATTGTTTTAGTTAAATGAAACCAAGTTTTTTTTTAAATTGTTCGCACCATGTTTTCTTTATAGGATGGTGTACACCAAGTTTTTTAAATGATGTACTCAAAGTTTTTAAAATGATGTACACCAAGTTTTCAAAGTGATGTATACATGTATCAGATTTAATCATGCTCTTTTTTAAATTATAACTGTTTTCTGTATTTTAATAGACTTTATGCATATTGACCTTTATATTTTATAAATGTACTTCTTATGGACAGAAATGAACATTACCTTTTGTTTACAGGTTAGGCCTAGGGCTGGTATAAGAATAAATCCATAGATTTGTACTTACAATCTTGTGATTAAAGTCAATGGAATATCTGTCTGTGATATAAACATGGTAATAGTTATCATGGTTTTTATCCTATTTTATGTTTTACTGTTGTATAATATGAAATGAGAAAACCAAATATATATTTGTTTCACAACATATTTGAAACCTTAATCATTGTTAATATTATTATTACCATTTAGAATTGACTTTACTGCCCCATTCATTTATTAATGCTGCACATAGACAGAAAATAGTTCAGTATTCCTCTACTTTAATACCTATAATTAAATGATGTGGTGTAAAAATCCTTATAGAACATGTCGAAATACATTATTCCACTGAAAAATGGATCACTACAACCTACATTTACTATTTAAGCAACTCCAGTGAAGTTTTTCATCATATCTAGACAAAGTGAAGTATACATTGGTCATTATGGTATCAGAGGTGTAAACAATTGTTTAATTTTGTGATTACGCCAGTCACAGGTAAACCACTTATGTCATGTATATTGAGTATACAAAAATTTTATGAAAATATATATATGGAAGTTTTAAACGACCATGACTGGCTATACAGCCCTTGCACGGTCGGTTTTGAAACATGTATTTGGTAGGCAGCTACATATATTCGTTTCCAGGGAGATTATAAGCTGTCCCTCTCCATCAGTCATATAATTGACTTTGATTTTTTTTTTAGTTAACTTGTTACAGTCTAAAAATATTTCTGTGTCAACAGTGATATACATGTACAGTCTAAATTTGGGTAGAAAAAAAATTATATCTAGTGGATAATAACTGAAAAGTGTTCCACCGAATTGTACCTCCAATTTGAAGAGGTGTTACTGGTTTAAATGTTTTGTTTATAGCCTTTTTGAAAATTCAAATTGTAATTGTACATAATCAGCAATGATTGATAATTAAATCATTTGTTCAAGTTACAGTTTTTTATTGGACATGCACCAAATTAAAAATGCAGTGTTATATATTAATAACATTATTTATTTGTGCCAGTTTTAAACACAATTTCATAAATTTGTTGTGTATAAATGTAAAGTGTAGGTTAGGTGTTACAATGCAGTTTTATTGTTAACCATGTTAAATATGTACATGTACAACCATTCAAATGAATTAAAATAGATTGACATTACATTTTATTTACATTTTAATGTTTTAAAAATGTTTTAAAAATGTTACTTTATTTGAGCACAAGCATTGACAAGTCAGCAAATTACTTATGTACATTGTATGCTTGACCACATATAGATTTTCAATTTTCACTCTGTCTGTGTGTCCTGATTTGGTTGAGTTTTGCATTTAAAAAGCCAAGGGTGTCTGATGGAACTAAGAACTTTAGTAGTGTAACTACTTTATCACTAGCATGTTAACACTGAGGTTGTTAGTTTGAATTCTGTGTAACTTGTATGGCAGGTGCTCTCAACTCTAATCTTGATTGACTAGGATTGTCAGTTTGCTTACAGAATGTCAGTGGTTTTCACCGAGCACTCCAGCTTCCACCACTGGCATCAATATAAACTGACCATCACAAAATAGCAAAATAGTGCTGAAAGTGAAGTTCAAGACCAATTAATAAATTTAAAATCCATTTGTCAGAAACTTTTGTTTGTATTTCATTGATTTATTTACCTCTGCAGTCAGCTAATTAAGATAGGCAATATAAAATTGATTTATTTACCTCTGCAGTCAGCTAATTAAGATAGGCAATATAACATTGATATACATTTCATGTTAGGGCTATTCCAGAAAAATTTGTATGGGGGGGTTGGAAGGCAGTTTTTGTCAGCGCCGGCCACCCAGACAATTGTAACTGAAAATTATAGTGCATTATAGTGTGAAAAGTTGCTCTGATACCCATCACCCGTGTATTATTAATATAATGTGCCTTCCTTGTTTTTCCCCTTGTTAGTCAACAAATAGGCAGTCAGGACTAAAAATAGAACATTTGGGTAAAAGGCATTAGTTGTTTTATATCTTCAAAACCATAAAAGAAGGGGGGGCAATAGGGGGTTTGTTTAACATGTTAACAACACCTTGATTTGGGCAAGAACAGTTAACAACAAATGCAAAAATGCTGATAACAGTTAACAAAGTGGGTTGAAAACAGTGAACAGTTTAAATTTATCTCAGATATCAGTTAACAACACCATATGGACCAAACTGTTCCTACAATCAAGTTCCAACTGCTTCCAATTTTCACAAAATATATCACATGGCTGCTATTAGGGTTTTTCCAGATTATCATGATTAAACATATTAATTGGAGGCCATTTTATTATATTCTTACCACAGTACCAGTCCAACCATAAAATAAAAGTTTTCATTTCAATAACTTTTAAAGTTACTAAAAATACAACCATGCTTACTTTATTTACCCTTAAATGACGATGTTTGCTAATTTGATGGTCTTCCTTCTTTCAAAATGTATCTCAAAAAACTATTAGACATGAAGGAACTATTAAGGAAAAAAAAAATCAGCAATTCATGATCTACAAAAATCGCATTAATAAGGTGTATTTCCCTTGAATGACAATTTTGTTCTTATTTTAGTGTTTTTGCCATCTGTTAATTCAGAAGCTACATGTATTCTGTGCTTTTGATTTTGAGATTTTGGAAGTATTGACAATAATGAGATTTTGGAAGTATTGACCATAATGAGATTTTGGAAGTATTGACCATAATGAGATTTTGGAAGTATTGACCATAATGAGATTTTGGAAGTATTGACCATAATGAGATTTTGGAAGTATTGACCATAATGAGATTTTAGAAGTATTGACAATAATGAGATTTTGGAAGTATTGACAATAATGAGATTTTGGAAGTATTGACCATAATGAGATTTTGGAAGTATTGACCATAATGAGATTTTAGAAGTATTGACAATAATGAGATTTTAGAAGTATTGACAATAATGAGATTTTGGAAGTATTGACACTAATGAGATTTTGGAAGTATTGACACTAATGCAAGAGAGATTATAGAGATTTTAGTCTTGATTGTTAAATTTATAAAGATTTAACAAATATCAGAATGGGCGTGCTCATCATTGCTATTCTCATCAAATTAAAACAAACTCACAATAATTTCTGATTTTACAGTGTACTCATAGACTATTCAACATAGGTAGAAACAGCAAATATTAAATACAAAAATTTAAAAACAACAGAAACAATAGGATGACCCACCAATAATACAATTGCAAGAACATCCATGGATACATTGTTTCATAACTTTGGTGCAAACTATGATCTGCCACATGTATATATTCCTATAAGGTGCTAATTAGGGCCCCGCCAAAGGCGGGTCGCCCTATAGTGATCAGTCTGTCCGTCCGTCCGTCCGTCCCTCCGTCCGTAACACTTTGTGTCTGCTCCATATCTAGAGAACCATTATGATTTCATACTTTATACTTTACATGTTTATTAACCACCACCAGAGGGCGTGTCATGATGTATGTACAACTTCCTAGGTCAAAGGTCAAAGTAAAAAAACTTTGGTTTCAGTTGACAACCCTGTGTCCTGTGGTGAAGATCGTGTCCACTCTATATCTTGAGAACTGTTATGATTTCAAAGTTTATACTTGACATGTATATGAACCAACACCAGAGGGTGTGTCATAATTTATGAACGACTGCCTAGGGCAAAGTTCAAGGTCAAAAACTTTGGTTTCAGTTGACAACCCCATGTCCTATGGTAAAGATCGTGTCCGCTCTATATCTTGAGAACCGTTATCATTTCAAAGTTTATACTTGACATGTATATAAACCAACACCAAAGGGTGTGTCATAATTTATGTGCAACTTCCAAGGTCAAAGGTCAAGGTCAAAAACTTTGGTTTCAGTTGACAACCCCATGTCCTATGGTAAAGATCGTGTCCGCTCTATATCTTGAGAACCGTTATCATTTCAAAGTTTATACTTGACATGTTTATAAACCAACACCAAAGGGTGTGTCATAATTTATTTACAACTTCCTAGGTCAAAGGTCAAGGTCAAAAACTTTGATTTCAGTTGACAAACCCATGTCCTATGGTAAAGATACAATTTTTTAATGCACATTATTCACAGCGGGGCCCACAGAGATGGCTCCCATCTCAATGATATCTAGTTTTGACAGCTGTCCTATAATCATGTATAATGGAGTTCCGAAGTCACTTAAATAAGAACATGAAGGACAACATCTTATATATAATTACCATCCACAAGTTGAACCCTAAAAAGTTTTTTAAGTTGTTGCCCTGGGACTGAAAAAATATGTACAAAGCAGGGGGCTTCCAAACTTTTATTATAGCCCCACCAAATGGTGGATGCCCTAAAGTGATCAATCTCCGTGTCCTTCTGTCCTAAACAAAATTTTGTCCGCTCTTTGTCTAGAAAAATGTATGATTTCAAGGTTTATACTTGACATGTATAATAACCAACACCCTAAGGTGTGTCATAATGTATGTACAACTTCCTAGATCATAGATCAAGGTAAAAAACATTGGTTTCAGTGGACAACCCCATGACCTATAGTAAAGTTTGTGTCCTTTCTATATCTTGAGAAACGTTATGATTTCAAAATTTATACTTGACATGTATACAAACCAACACCAGAGGGTATGTCAATTCATGTTCATTTTCATAGGTCAAAGGTCAAGGTCAAAAACTTTGGTTTCAGTTGACAACCCCATGTCCAATTGTAAAGATACAAATTTTTTACCACACGTTATTCACAGCGTGGCCAACAGAAATGACTCCCATCTCAATGATGTCTAGTTAAGCATTTGTTAGATATGTGTTGAAATAAAGAATTTTTAGAAACATTTTTTTATGCCCTTGCTGTAGTGCGTCTGTACATGCCAAAATTGATTCCATAATTTAACTTCAGTTTGCCTCAACAAAATGTTATGAAACTAATATACACAAAACAGAGGTGGATTTAGAGGGTATTTTAGGGGTCCCGGGCCCCCCTTTTCTTGGAAAAATTTGTTTGATTATATATGGAATCACAGAAGCATGACTAGAGCAGGCCACCTCTAAAGCAGACAGTGGGCCCCCACTTATGAAAATTTTGGATCTGCCACTGCAAAACACAGATTAAATTTGAATTTTGGTGACAACACTTTTACCTTTCAAGAGTTGTCCCCCTTTAGAAATGGAATATTGCAGACCTTTTGTTCTTTTCTCTTATTTAAGTTTGCCAGTCAACCAAATGTTATGATACTCATACACTATATTGTAATTTTTAGTGAAGTACACATTTCTTAGGGTCTAAATGGAGACTGGTTCAACCATATAAATCAATTATCCACAATCCATGAAAATAAATGAATTCACTATATAAAAAAAAGATAAACATTTGACTCATATTTATCATTTGTTCAGGAGGTATGGATGATACTGACAGTGCAGACTATGGAAATGATCTCCATTCAGATAGAGATGATTCAGCATACAGTATGCCCCCTTCAGCAATGGGACAGTACAGGAAAGACGTTGAATTGCCTACATTTGAAGATCCTATAGTAAGGAGAGCCTTGGAGGACAACAAACCACCATCTCGTCATATGTGGTCAAAGATAATCACCAGATGTGCCTATCATTTATTATCTAAAGGCGTGCCCAGAAAACATGACTATCAAGCATTTGCTGAAAGTTTCTTTAGAAGATACCCATGTGTGGGAACTTCAAGAGGACCAAATCCTTGGGTAGGTATTCATATTTTTATTGTAAATTTACTATGATTTAAAGTAAGCATGTTGACAGTACTTTTGCACCAGGGTTTATGGTAGTGTGTTTGAATTTCTCTAACATTTTTGAATAGGTTTTTCAAAGAACTGCAGAAATAAAACACTTTTGGTGAAAGATCTTAATACTAATCAAATGCTAAATCTGTAAGGTGTGGTGTATGTTGCACTTGGGAGTCAGCTGATAAATAACTTCCCTGATTTGTCATGTTTGTATGCCTAGTTGACAATAGCTGGGGCATTATGTTTTCTGGGCAGTGCATATGGTTGCATGGTCAGGTTCAGGTAAAAGTTTTTGATTAATTCTTTTCCCAAAATTGTTGTCAGATCATCTTAAAATTTTTAACACATGTTAATTATGATGTGAACTTTAATGCTAAATTAGAATTTTGATCTGGATTTTGCTGTTAACTGAAAATGGTGAGCTGGACATGGTGTCCTATGGACATATATTCTAAATACTTTGGATTCATTTATTTTTGTGTGTACCAATTTTCGTGGTTTGTGGAAAACTTGCATACTCGTGTATTTTTAATTTCGTGGTTTTGGCAAAGTCTGCATACATTCCTTAAGAAAATATGTAATTCATTGAATATGTGACCTTGTACCCACGAAATTCACGAAAATTTGTATCCAACTAATATTAATGAATCCTCAGTAGATATTTGTATATACCACTGAATATGACCTTGGGGATGACGGAACAGTAAAATATTACCTGGAAACTTTGTTTGTTTAATCAGCAAAAAACTAACCCTCATTTTCACATCAATCAGACTGATCTCTACTTTTTTGAAAAAATTTAATCTAGTTGTCCCTCGACTGCAGGCCATCAATTTTATGTTAAAAAAACAGACAAATAAAATTGGTTATATATTCAGTTTGATCAGTAAAAAATAAGTTAAAATTTACTGTCAACGATTCTCTAAAATTGACCAAAGTTTTATTTGTCTGTTTTTCAGACCTCTTTTACCAAATCAGTTTCCCAGAAAGTGAGGACATTGAGATACATATCGAAACGTCGTTATAGTCATCAGAAGTTAAAGATCAAACCCTAATCAAGTTGGTAGATGTTGTAAAAATTATAATAATATGTGTAGCTTTGAACAATCAGAATACTTAATTCATCTGTCTTTCTTACAATTTCATTCCTATATAGATATGATCATATCAGAAGATGTGGTATGAGTGCTAGTGAAACAACTCTCCATCCAAGTCACAATTTGTAAAAGTAAACCATTATAGGTCAAAACACTGATAAACAATGAACCCTCTGAGAATTATAAACAAATTGTATGCTGTGAAATTGTCCTGTTAAAGAGACTTGATATAAAAAAATCCCCTTTTCTGCTTACTATTTTCCAGAGTGCTATGGCCAAGAAAGTTTCTCAGAGGGTTCGTTGGTGTCGGTGGTATGATAGAAAGAAACCTATATCATGGTAATAATGGCTCCCTATTCATTTTTTTTTTAAACATATTTTGTTAGTTTAATCACCTGTTACATCAACCCTAAAAAGCGACTAAGGTGGCCTGGATTTTTTAGTCTGGATTTTTTAGTCTCATTTGCCAGGGAAAAAGCAAATGAGGGAAAAAATAAACTCCAATTATGACTCATTAACATCTATCTTTATAATCATCCTCTATCTATGTGCCAATGAACATGTAATTATCCTCTAACTGTATATTATTACATCTCACCATATATCATTCGAATAAATTAAAGTATCCATACTATCTGTAAATATTTTTTTTCTCACAAAAGCTACCTGTATTTATTCATATTTTAAATTAGATTAATACTGCAGTCCTACTAGATCACGATCGCACTACAATCTGTGAAAAAAATGAATATTTGACGATCGTACTGCAATCATGCAGATCGCAGTAAGGTTGTATTACGATCGTTATGAGATCTTCATGATCTTGACCAACTTTGAACATGGTCAAAAGCAATCGTGGTGTGTTCATGGCCATATCAAAAAATATTTGTTAAAATATAGATGCTGTGTTTCTCAAAAGGTATATTATATATTAGAATACTATGAAAGCAAACTTAGAGTTTCTTTCTGGTGATTGCTGACATTTAGGATATATGATTTGCCTATATATTATAGATAATTACAATTTCAGAAAAACTCCATACAGATACATGTATCAAATTTCAGAATGCTAGTTCTTATTATTGTTACACTTTATAACCAGCTCTTATTCACATCAATAAAACCATCACTATAATTTCTGGATTACAGTAGACAAAGGTTTTGGTTTAATAAAGTTAATCTTGAAGATGTTGTCAAGAAGCTTGATACATTAGCTAAGTAATGCATAGTCATAACAATGAGAACATATTAAAATGTGTATATATGTGAAAAAATAGCATCTTGACAAAGATTAGGGAGTTACTGCCCCAGTAACTGACAATAGATAAGGGGTAGTGTGAGCCAGTCATCCTCATGGTGTCCTATGATTATAAACACATATGGATTTATCATTCATTTATTTAGTGGGTACAGTGTAACCTGTGTTATCTGACTCACTGGGGGACCAGAAAAAATGTCTGATTAAGCAGGGTGTTGCAATTAATACTTTGGTATTTTCTGCAAAGATGGGCATATTTTGCGACCATGAAAAATGTGTGATTAAAGCAGATTTTTTGAATACTCGGGTGTTGGATAAGACAGGTTACACTGTACATACTACTTTTTTTGTCGTTTGAAAAAAAATAATTTTTTGTGGTTTTGTCAAAATCTGCATACAAGCATATAGATTAAACTTTGTTGTTCACCTGTAACCATATGGTAACCACGAAATCCATGAACATTGGTATCCAAAAAATAATAAGGAATCTACAGTATACACACCAATATCTTACAAAACATTTTAGATAACTCAAAATTTTCAGGGGGAATGACAGATTTTATTTTGTTTTCTCTTTTCAGACACTTTTGGCCTTAAGATTATCATCAAAAATTCGTAAAATTAGATGGAAAGCTAAACAAGAATTGAACAAAAGACATTGGCCCACTTCATAGGATATCGTACAGTTCATTATAATGTCCATCTTAGCTGATTATCATTCTCCGCCATCATGACTATTTAGGATGACTAGTTGAAGAAAGAAATGTTAACTATTTTATAACCAAGGAGCATGCAATATATATCTATTTAAAATGTTTTTCACAAGTTGCAATTTTTAACTGTGAATTCATTATTTTTTGTTGGATACCAATTTTTGTGGGTTCAGGCAAACCACTAATTTAAAATTTCAAGAATTACAAATTTTCTGTAAGCTTGTATGCAACCATTAGCAAAAACCACAAAATCCAATATCCACATTTTTCCTCAATCCACGAAAAATTGGTACCCAAGAAAAAAAAAAAAGTCACAGTATTTTATTATAAAAGAGGAAAACTAACTGAAAGAAAGATAATTTTGATGAGTTTTGAATGCTTTTATAGGAACTCTAAAAGAGTAATGATTGTTTATAAAATGGTTGGCATTTATATCAACTATGTTTAGTTTATATAATACAGTGAAGAAGGGTATACTGTTTGTTTCAGAGTGGACTTGCACATTCAATATCTGCCAGTATTCGTAATTTAAGATGGACTGCCAGGAAAAAAGCCAAGGCCCACCAAGCACAGATATTTAAAATGTGAACTATCAAAAAAACTTGTACATAAATTTTGTTTTTATTACATTGCTGTTATTCATTTTTATGCAGATCATTTTCTGAACCTGTACTAATATTGTACTTTCAGACTGAATATTCTTACCATGTGTCACAAAAAGTTCGAAATTTACGGAAGAAATTTCGTCGCATAACAAAAGACGGAACAGAATTTTAGTTTGTATAATTGTTACGATTTTTATTACGTTTTGTATATACTCCAATTTATGGAAGAGTATGTGACAGGTGAATGAATAGAAGAATGGTGCTGACATTACAAGAAATTATCATCTACTTTCAGACAAGTTTTTCAAAGGCAGTGTCCCACAGTGTGAGAAATATTCGTTGGAGGATTAAAAAACAGCAACAACAATTTGCATACAATTGAGAGAAGAATTAAATGTCATGTGTCTTTATTTTAAGTTTTATCAATTATGTATGATTTCATGTACTAGTTGTATATTTCATTTATAAATAATATTGGTCAAAGACACATTATTTTCTATCAATCAAAGTACCTCTGATTTTATTTGTCAGACATTGACAGAGCTCCAGATAAGCTGCGTATTTGCGTGATCACGCAATACAAATAATAAAACACCCCATGCAATTGCCCATTGCAGGGTTCAATAACCCAATTAATTCAAAGGAAAACCCAATAATATGCCAAAACCATGAGTTCTCAACCCTTTTATTGGCTACCATTTGCGTTATTTACCCTTATCTGTTTACAGTCGTCGCGTAAACTATTTTTATAATATTTATAATTGGAAATTTCCTTTCGTTCTAAAAATAGATCCCTGCATCAAGTAGCTGAAATGGGTCCCTGTTAGAGTTTTCTGTTGCTCAAAGGGTACACGTGTTTTTGAAAAAATTTCGATCTTCTCTGCGTTTATCCAATTAGCGTGTGTCATGTTAAACTGGTCCGCCGTTCTATCTATAGCTTCGCACCGAAGTCAGTGTAGCGATAAGTGAACACAACAGAGGTCCAGTTTAGAGTCATGTAGTCATATTTTTTTCGCATTGCTCGGGATTTATCAAAACATACATTGAAATTAAAACGAAAGTGAATGTCCGGTAAAAATATTGAATAGAAGCATGTTTTCTGCTTCTTTTGAAAAGCTGAGGGAAAGTTATGATGATAACAAGACTCAGCCAGTGTTTTTAGGAAGCGTCCATCGAACACACGGGCGTGTGTGCGTACCTTAACGAGAACATTGCTAATAAAAACAGGGTTTCCTCAAAAACGAAATCAGTTGGAAAAAGTGAAAGGCCAAATCAATTATGACATGATAAAGCATCAGAAACCAAAAGTTCTAATAAAAGACAACTAAACCCAGATTTGTGAAAATTGGAATAAAACAAAACCATTCAAGTATAATTAGAGTTTATATACTATTTTTTTTCTTCATTTTACTGTTAATTAATGAATACACACACAGGCACTGGTCTCAGAATTTATTATATAGAGGTATAAGACGAGTGCCTGTGAATACACATATCCGTTTTTTTACAGTTTATATGAGAAAATACAAAACTGGCAGAAGGTTTGAAACGGAACACAAATTAAACCTACAATTGCTCCTCAGTGAATAAACCAAATAAAACAGCTAGCAAATAACCCTAACCCTAAACCAAATAAAACAGCTAAACAAAGAAAGAAACATATTTAAGATGAAAAAAATCTGGGGTTGCTATTGCCTAAATATTCAATATTGTGTGGATGAAAAACCCAATACATTAAGGAGCTTGGTGGTGAAAAACCCAATTTGATATTAACATGAGGGGTGAATTGGAATTGATCATGCAATTAAAAAACTTTATCACTCAATTATATTTGAAAATGGTGGGTTAAAAACCCAATTTGTGAATTCTTATCTGGAGCTCTGCATTGATTATTTATCACAAGGTATTCCTATACACTGGGTCGTGCTATGCATGTGGTTTATTTACGAATAGTAAAATTATGAGGCAGGTGAAAAGGAAAAATTGACCTAACTACGCAGCAATGCTCAGCAATATACAGTACAGTAAATTTGATTGCTGTTCTAATGTTTTTATCTTATTATGAAATATCCATTAAATGTTTGTTATCATCATTAAGTGCTATAGTTTTAAGCAAGTTAAGATCAGTGGTTCAAAGGGAGACACATATATTATTATATTGATAAGGTTATACAAACATCTTCAATCATGCTGTATTTATGAATATCTATTTTAATCTTTTTCATTCATCAACACATGCGCTAGTACTTGCTAGTACATAAAGAAAGAAAGTAAAAAAAACAGAATATAGATATGTGGTATGATTGCGAATGAGACAACTATCCATATAGACAAAAGGTCAAAAATGTGATCAAATACAGGTGACTGGACGAACCTCAGCAAGCAAAACCTATATACTGCATAAAGTAAGCTGTTAAATTTGGATTTAAAACAGGCTCTTTGGCCCATATGATATCTTCTTGATGATACCTGTGAAAAATCACATACATGTCTAGATTATTTTGTATAATAAATGAAATATATATCAAAAATAGCTTTAGTCTTTCTAAACATATATCTAATGATTTATTACACTTTAAATGATATACCTAAAATCTGAAAGCATTGGGCATACATTGTAAAAAGATCAATATGTATATTTATACCCCCGCTTTAAAAAAGGGGGGGTATACTGTTTTACCTCTGTCTGTCAGTCCGTCCGTCCGTCAGTCAGTCAGTCCGTCAGTCAGTCCGTCCCATGAAACTTTCGTCACATTTTTCTCAGGAACTACACATCCACCCTTTCTGTAATTTGGTATCAACATTTATATATGTCAGCCATACCGTGTGATGCGTTTTCAGATTCATCACTTGACAACTTCCTGTTTACCGAACACTTGTCTGATTTTACACATGATAGCCAAGTTGAAAATTTTCGTCACATTTTTCTCAGGAACTACAATACAAGGATTTCTGAAATTTGGTTTCAGGATTTATATAAGTCAGCTATACCGTGTGATGCCTTTTCAGATTCATCACTCGACAACTTCCTGTTTACCGAACACTTGCATATTTTTACACTATTAATATTATCCACTTGCGGCGGGGGTATCATCAGTGAGCAGTAGCTCGCAGTTTCACTTGTTTGTTTCTAGGTATAGGCAGAAATAATGACATATTACCAATCGTGAGGTCTATATCCTTACTTTAAAATACATGTAGTGACAAATTTAAATCTTAAGATTTTATGCTTGGGATATCAAGATTATTAATTTTCTGTTGTGTAGGAAACAATAGATATAGGAAGATGTGGTGTGAGTGCCAATGAGACAACTCTCCATCCAAATAACAATTTATAAAAATAAACCATTATATGTCAATGTACAGCCTTCAACAAGGAGCCTTGGCTCACACCGAACAAAAAGCTATAGAGGGTCCCAAAATTACTAGTGTAAAACCATTAAAACAGGAAAACCAACAGTTTTATGTATGGCTTTTAACATGGGTTTTTTCAAATCAAAATTTGTCTGGTATGTTTTTTTTATCAAATCAAAAACACACATGTTGCAGACAAGTTTGCACATATTGATTCTTTTGTATTAAAATCTGATAAAATGCAGAATATTTTTGTTTGTTTTTATTTATAATTATGTTCTTCATTTTGAGATCAATTATTGATCTAACCAGGTCTATCAGATTATTGATCTAACCAGGTCTATCAGATAATTGATCTAACCAGGTCTATCAGATAATTGATCTAACCAGGTCTATCAGATAATTGATCTAACCAGGTCTATCAGATAATTGATCTAACCAGGTCTATCAGATAATTGATCTAACCAGGTCTATCAGATAATTGATCTAACCAGGTCTATCAGATAATTGATCTAACCAGGTCTATCAGATAATTGATCTAACCAGGTCTATCAGATTATTGATCTAACCAGGTCTATCAGATAATTGATCTAACCAGGTCTATCAGATAATTGATCTAACCAGGTCTATCAGATAATTGATCTAACCAGGTCTATCAGACAAATGCTTCTGCAAGCTTCTATTGTATGCTTGGTTTATATTTGAATGCAAAGTAATGCATAATAATAGTTATTGTTTTCATTGCATCACAAATTGTCAAATGTATGACTTAATCATGTTTATGTTATTATTGTGCAAACATGTTTTATATTTAATAATAAAATGTTGACTTTTAAATCTGAATTAAATTTATCTAAAACACTATTTTGATTTTATTTGATGACTTTAAGGTGTGTGAAACATATTTGGTTTATAAGCAGCCAACCTTGAATTTTTTTTTAGTTTCATATGGAAAAAGAAAAAATAATATATTATTGCTCATCCAATTCATTAATGATTAGGAGGGGAATGAATATGGTGCTGACTTTCTAAAAACTCTAGTTGTTGTATGTTATTGAATAAAATGATTTTTTATTTAATAATATAAAAAAAAAAAAGTCTTTGGAAAAAAAAAACCACTTTCACCCACACAAAAGATAAATTGTTGGTGCCATGTACTTACCTGGTCAGAGCTACATGTTTTTCAATATTTCATGCTTCGAATCCATTAAGCATGTAGCTTCTTTTTACAATCATTTTTGAAAGCATGTTTGTCATAGAGCAAGTTGGTGGTTTGAACCCTGGCAAGGTCAAACCAAAGACTTGATAATTGGTATTTGCAGCCTCTCCAATAATCATACAACATTGTAGAGGAACAGAAAAGACTGCTTGACTCTGAATCAGAATAATGTGTCTGGTAACATGTCTACAGACTTTTATCTTGTTAACTAGCATGTTCAAAATCCAGCACAGCGTGAAAGTTTAGTACAAAGAAGAGTAAATATTTATATCACATTATCATGGTCTCCTGAATATGCACTAACTTTGCCACTGGATGTTATCTTAGTACAATGTACTCCTCTGAATGATTTAAGGCTGTACCATGTCTGTCGGGCCTGGATCGTCTGACCTTTCTAACTTCATTGTCATGTTTCATTGTTTAATGTTTAGTTTTCATAATTAGGTTTTGTTTCTTAGATACTACATGTATTTGTAATAGGTCAACTATATTTGGGATATAGAATTATAATTTTAAGGGGTACATGTCAGCCTGATTTTCATGGTTTATTGGTCATTGTTTAGCTTAGATTAGGTAGTTTTTAAGATATCAACTATATTTTGGATATGGAATTATAATTTCAAGGTGTACATGTCATGTCAGTCTGATTTTCATGGTTTATTGGTCAATGTTTAGCTTAGATTTGGTAGTTTCTCAGATATCAACTATATTTTGGATATGGAATTATAATTTCAAGGTGTACATGTCATGTCAGTCTGATTTTCATGGTTTATTGGTCAATGTTTATTTTAGATTAGGTAGTTTCTCAGATATCAACTATATTTGGGATATGGAATGATTGTAAGGTGTACAAGCTAAGCAATTCACCATAGAGCAAGTAGGTGCACTCCTATTTGAGATTTCATCTCCTCATATGCCATCTGAATATAAAAAATTGGTAGAAAGTAGGAATGAAACCTTGAACAGCACATCAATTCCCCCCAATATCAAGAATGACAATGTAGAGATTGTGTGATTGACAGGTATTTGACGCTCCAGCAACAACTGATGCAGATCTAAAATTTGAGACAAAGAAATGCTATTCCAGCGCTAGTGTAAACTACTAGCATAAAGCTTAATATTTTAGAAGGAAGGAGGACTGGCAATTTCTTGTTTTGTACACATATCGCTTAGGTTCTACAGTTTGGCATATATATATAAACAGATTAGGAGATATGATGTGTTAGCCAATGAGACAACTATAATCCAGATACCAATGGAAAAGGATGTAAACCACTATCTGTAAGTGTATAGCTTTTAACAATGAGCGAAACCCAAAATATAAAGATACATTCAAATGGCAGGAAATAAATGTAAAACAATTTGAAAGACTTAAAAAAAAAAAGGAGCATGATGTATGCTTAAAACAACAAACAAAGGACAGCAGTAAACAACTGAGTTAGTCTCCTGACTAACATGTCCGTTGGCCTTTACTCATTTTCATGGTTCCTCATAAAAGTTTAAAACTAATGGGCTAAATTTAAACAAACTTTGCTACAATCGTCTCCAGGACCTAGCCTGTCAACCAACATGCATGACATGGCTAAAAATCGAATTTAGGGATAAAAAGTTTTCTCCATTATCTTAAAAACAGCTATATATCAAACTTTAGAAACATGTCAAAATTTTTTATTCATTTCAATCACTTTGAAAAAAGTAATATGCAATAGAATGTTTACTCCAAAGAAATAAATGGAGGTGGCACATATTTGTTGTTGAGAAGTTGTTCAGTAAAATCATAAAAGTCATCATGGATTTATATTTTATTGTTTGTACATTTCAATAGATAAGACATACATTGTGAAATGAGAAATAAAATAAATATCACAGTCAGTGTAAATGTTTTTCAATCTCTCCACGTAAGAAAATTCATTTCTTGATACCATAAAATTGTATGATTGTGATATATCACATGACTTAGGCAACCAATAGAATTCTTTGTTTTATTGTTCATTATGACAAATTTAAGTTGATTCTGTTGTTGATCCTGTCTTTTCTTCCTCAATGGTGTCTAGCTTTGGATCAGTTTTCTCTCCTGGAAATAGAAAAAATATCATAAAAATCAATTTTATTGCCAGATGCACATTTAAACAATTAATGTCTCTTCAGTGATGCTCAAGGCCATACATACTGTGGACTCATTATTATTTGTTGCATACCAATTTTTTGTTGATTTCTTGGGTAAAGGTGAACCCTGAATTTAAATGTTTGAAGAAACACAAATTGCCTATGTTAAAATAGACTTTTACAAAAATCGTGAAATCAAGTATCCATGAAAACACAGTAAATAAAGTCAACGCCAGGCAAGATTCAGTAAATATAACCAACGCCAGGCAAGGTACAGTAAATATAACCAACGCCAGGCAAGGGATTAGAGCTTTCCATGAGGATTGAAGTTATATTCATAATTAAAAATAATTCCCAAATTTTGGTCATTTATCAAAGGAGAAGGGGCATTAAGGCCTGGTTGCGGCCCAAGAAAATAAAATTTTTAATAACTTTTTCAAATTGGCACATAATGTTTAGAAATGCATAGGATCAAGAAAAATCAATGAAAAACATTAAGATTTTTATGTGATGACGTCAAAATTACGTCATAATATGTATTTTTTTGACAAAAACGATGAAAAAGACAGAATTTATGCAGTTTTCTATCTTTATTTGTGTTGTGGAAACATCGTGCGCAGCCAAGAAACAACAAAATAATTTAACAGATGCTTTATTATAACTATTAACAAAATATCACCAAATATAAAGTTGTTTCTTGGGTGCGTACATACTTTTTCAATCGAAAATATACTTAAAAATTTGACGAAAAACAAAGAAAATCACGAAATTTTACAAATTATGCAAATTAAGTCATGATTTGTTGCCATGGTAACTTGTTCGACGTCCAAAATTGTTTTGTTTTTCTGAATACCTTGTATCTTAGATATTTTACAGTAATTTAAAAATATGTATGATAACTTTTTAATTTACAGTAATTTTTGGGCCAAATAAGGGCCTTATTGGCCCTACTCCTTTTAACTGCAATATAGTTATTTACAGGTATTCTTTTTAATAAAATAATACCAATAAATAATACCACAACGGAGTAACATTATTTTCTCTATTACAAAATTTTATAGTTTCAAAAGACATATTTTAAACATCTATCATTAAATAATGGTAACAAACAACTACAAAATTCAAAATAACAGATTCCATGTTTGAAAACCAATATTAACCAAGTTCTGTAATTCATTTTTTTCAACCATCCTTTAAAAAGGTTTTCCACCACATACATGTATACATTTTAAATAAACTTTATTTCTCACACTGAATTATTTTTTTAGATAAACATTTATTTTCTTGACAACCACTATTGAATATTAACTTGTTTAAGTATGTGTATTAAGAAATTATAGTAAGTTAAGAACACCTTCTGGTTAAACACATCATGAAACATGCAGATAATTTTAACAACACCTTGTATTTACCTACCGCTTGGATTTAACATTGGTCGATCCTGTGAAACATAATTACTATAATTTATATTTGATTTGTTTAACATGAAAATGGTAAACAAACAGAATAATACATGCATTTTTGTCTTATTTACTCCTCAAAGCTGACCATTTCAGGATACAGGGGGAAATAAATTTAAATGAACATATATTTACCATTTTGAAATTCATTGCTTGAGTAGATAATATAACTTACACCTGCCATTAACAAGGTTTTACATAGACCTGTTCAAGAATTAAAAGCATGGAATGCAAATTTTTAAGACCCTAGAAAGCTGACCACCAATAAAAAACACTTTTTACTGGTACCTTAATTATAATTTTTACAAAAGTTAAAATAAAAAGCAACCACTATATTTAATTTTATCTTCCATGAATTTCTTTAGAAAATAAAAACAAAATATTTAAAGCTTTAAAGGAACACTCTTTGAAAGTTTCAGGGTTATATGTAAGTGTAATGGTAACCAATTCCCCTCCACCAGATAGGGGTAATATGTTAATTTAAAACATGTAATTTTCCATGTCATATAGTATGCCAATTCTCAAATTATCTAGCATAACTTGTGGACATGATTTGTGAGTCTACAGTAGATTCTTTCCGACTTTCGCTGAAACATTAAATGCCATATAATATTCTATAAATAATACCTTCAGAATCATCCTGTTTTTCTCCCTCACTACTTTCTGTCTTTTCTGACTTTTCCTGTTGTTCTTCTTCATCTTTAGGATCTATAATTGTCACTTTAGATTCTGTAGGAGGGGGAGTTGGAGGAGGAAATAAGACATCCTTCTCAGATTGAATATCCTATAAAACAGGGAAGATAATAAGATCCATTCATACATAATAGTGTTATATTGTAGATGGTTAGTGCACATACAGGCTTATTCTCTTTATCTACTAAGATTTTCAAATATACATGTTTCACAACTTGTCTAGACTTAGACCAATTTATTGCTTGACATCTGATATACAACATAATTATATAAAAACAAGAATATGTGGTATGATTGCCAATGAGAAAACTATCCACCTACAAAATGTAAGAGACATGTACATTGTATATATATTGACATCTCTGTAATGTTTATGATTGCATGATGACCTCGAGATGTGTTTTATTTGTATTTTAAGTCCTCTACCAGAAGTCGAAGGGGACCTGAGGTTTGCACTCCATCTGTTTGTAAAAAATTCACTCAAATAATCAGTTTTCCACATAACATAAAACACAGTTTAAGATGTATAATAATCTTTTCTATAAATGTTGTTTTTTTATTTATAAATCAGATGTAAAATAATTGCTCTACTGGTGATGTGTTTCATTTTTGAATAGCTAAGGTGGCAAAACTCAAATTAAAAAAAGTAAAGAATTGAATCAGACTGAATATCCTATAAAACAGGGGAGATAATTTTCAAATTTCTTTACCTGCAGTGTAGCACTTATTGCGGTCTTCATTTCTTCAGACAGCTCAATATCTTGCACAACATTCCAATATCCTTTAGAAACCATTGTGACAGGGAACGAGAATACCATGCCATCAGGAATATTATACCAACCTAATTGCATACATAAAATTGTTAATATTCAATACAATTACATACATTTTTCTTATATATATCTACATTTTCTTAATATATTTTCCAGCATTTTGCATTAGTTTTATATTTAATGATAAATCATATTCCTGTAATTCGTACACTGTCCCTTTCTTTTTCTTCTTAGTAAACCAGAAAGTATATACATATATGCAGTGCATTCATTTATATTTTGTGAGTTACTTCCCCTTATATACCAAAAGTTTAAATTTTGATTCAATCAATGTAAAAAAAATATAACAATAACTAAGATAAACAGAATACAATCAAACAAATTCAATATTTCCACAAACAAATTGCATTTTTTCATCAAATTTGCTAATTCCAGTAAAATTCTGTATGTAGTAATTTGGTGATGGATAGTTGTCATATTGACAATCATAATATATCTTTTTATCTTTATTTTAATCATATGCAGGAGTTTTAATACAAACCTTCAGAACAAACAGCCAGTGAGAACATTTGTCCAGCAGGAGACCCATTCCACCAATGTTCCAGCATACTAGTGATTGCACCACCAGCTGACATAGATGGTGTATGTTTAAGATTTTCTGTCATTTTTTCATGTCTTGTTTTGACCAGCTCAATGTAGTCTTTCTCCATCCAAGGTTTGTCCCATACCATTTCAGGAGCAGGGAGTGAAAAGCTTGGTGGTCCCCAGATGGCGCCATCATATCCATGGACACGACTTCTTGCTAAGTCCACATAATGTTCCCCATTCACATTCCCCCAAACTATCAAGTCAACAACACCACTTGTGTTGACCTTTAACCTTTCTGCAACAACAGCTTTTGCATTGTTTTCAATTCTTCTGGACAGGCCAACAAAATTTTGTCTTGGAACATTTGGAGCATTCTGAATCATCATATAAGTGTTCATATTGACCGGTCCATTTCCTGTCAGAAGAACTTTAACATTTTTTAAAGCTGCATCATTTATAACTTTGGCATAAGCACTAAAATGTGAAGAATTCCTTTTGATCCATGCTGACTTGTCTTCTTCTGGATTCTGTATGAGGTCGTCTAACAATACAATTGCACTACAATTCTTAAAAGCATCCTTAGTGTCTGAAGTTACAGAAACTTCTCTGAGTAAACCATGTGCAAGATCCTCTGCTTCCATTTTTAAACCTTCTAACTCTTCCAGTTTATCATTTGTATCTAGTAAATGAAGAGCTATTTCTGTATGTTTGCCAAATACATCTCCTTGACCAATTGAATTTATAATTGCATAACATACTGGACTTGTTGCACATGTGATACACACATGTATGGGACTGCTTCTGGCTTTAAATTCTGCTTCCTCTTTCACAATATCAATTTTATATTGTTTATTTTCTTTCGAAATCAAATTCATATCATTACTAACTTGATCTGATTGGATACCATAGTAACCAAATGCATATTCCTGAAATTCATTGGCTCCACCAATCAAAACACCTTTGCCACCTCGATCAACCAATTCCCTCCACACTATTGGTGACTTCATATGTTGCCATCCTCTTTCATTGCATGTATTTTTCAACCAATTCTAAAAACAATAATTAAATATAATACAGAAAATCAACAGTGTTAATGACCTTCCATATATACATGTATACAGCTATTTCAATCAATTCAGATGTCTGAAGTCATCTGGAGTGAATAGTGTTGACAATATTACAATCAGTCTGTATCAAAAATTTAAAAAAAATTCCAACTACTTTTCCCATGTAAAATACGAAATTTATTTTTCTGGTCAGTATAAAACATTTCTAGTCTTGGCATCAGACTTGTGGCTCACAGTGCAGATGTTCTTCTAACAAAAAATTATATTTCACATTTGCACAAGTTTTATACTTGAGTGCAATCTAACTACTTCTAGCGGTGTTTAACAACACATGAGGGTCTTATGCACTATCTGTATTTAATAGACACACAAAATGACATACAAAATCCAGCTCAAGCATACATAATTTAATTTAAGGTCAAAATTTAAAGTGGTGCAGAGTCAATAGGAATGCGTTTCATTTTCCTGTTCTGGTACTTAAAATCTTTAAATCTTAAAAAATTAAAGATAAAATTTGATAGAAATGCATTAAAAGTTAACAATTAAGGGGAACTATATCTGTAATTTGCTATCATTTTCACCAAAAGTTATCTTGGCTTGAGATTTCAAATTGCCAAGCAAGCAGAAAAATTTTAAGACCTATCATTTCTTAATCCGGATGAGAGAACATTTAAAATAAGATTGTTAAATCAGCAGGTTGTAAAATTCTTCTAAAATGTCTGATTCATTCAAAGACTGGTTTGTTTGAAAATCTTTGAATATACATGTACATGTAGGGTTCAAAGTTCATTACTTGGATTGGTGGAATATGTCAATGAATAATTTTGAATTTAATCACCAAAATGTTTTAGAACATGCAATGACATGTATGACATTACTTACAAATTTTTGTTTCTTATTTTTTTTTTAACTCAGTTGTTGTTGTTTGTTGGTGTGTTACATATATTTGTTTTTATTCCTTTTTTTGTACATTAATTGGGCTGTTAGTTTTCTTGTTTGAATTGTTCTACATTTTTAATTTCAGTGCCTTTTATAGCTGCTATAGATGTGGTATGAGTTTTGCTCTATGTTTGAGGCCATACGGTGACCTTTAGGTCTTAATTTCTGTGTCATTCTGTCTCTTGGGAAGAGTTGTCTCATTTAATTGGCAATCATGTTTAAACATATCTACTTTTTTAAACTATAGTAACTTGTACCAGATAGATTACAATGTCAGGGAAAATATGCTGGTTTTTAGATTTTAATAGTACATGTTTATGATTATGTTATTTAAATATAAAAAAATTCAGGTAGAATGTGTTGATGCAATAAATCAAGATATTGTGAAAAAATCTTTGTCTGGTGTACTGTACTGTCTGTACATGTACTTAAATTATAAATATTTACCTCCCAGTCATCAGGCTGTTGAACAATCTTGTGGAGTTGAAAATTTGGAAGATTTCTAGCAAGTTTATCTCCTAATAATTCTGCCCTTGCATAATAGGGACACTTAGATTTTCCTACCAAAAAAAAACGCAATAAACTAAATATAACATTGCTACTATTTGTACTGTCTAACTATTTTTTTTACCATGTTTACTTTGTTCAAATTCTGTTGGAAGCATAAATATCTTTTTCAGCAAGAAACAGCATTTGTCATGTTTGTTTTGAATTTGTGAGTTAAACTAATTTAGTAAAACATGCAAATTCTCTTATTAGTAGATCATGTATAAACCTTATCACTATTTGTCCACCATTACTGGATATCACAGGTTCCCGTAAAATTTTGATGTCATAAAACAAAATATCTGACGCCACAATGGAAAAATAATTGTCAAAAATTCAAGCGACTGGGTCAGCCGGGATTATCAATAAGGTGTATTGCCGGTGTCCGGTCGTTCAAGCCCAAAGTCAATCCAGCCTAAAGTCGATCCAATATGAAAGCTGATTGCCATGTGTTTTACCCCTAATACACCAATAATAAATATACAAGTCAACCAAATATCAATCTGCATGAACGATGCCACCAAAAAATCAGTTCTTTAACTGTGATCATGTAATAGCATTATAAGTGTGACAAAGGAATGGTATGGCACAGTGCACCAATTCAAAGGTGTTCTATTCAGTTTGTGGCATTGCAGACATAGTAATTTCTCTGTCAGACTAAGATTTTTGTTTTCCATCGGTTATTCACAATGTAGAGACCCTAGTAGTGTATTAAATCATATTATATTTATGTATTGGTAATTTCTACTGTCCTCAGAGAATACATCAACTTCTTTTACTCAAGTTTTACACTCCTACATAGGAGTCTACTCCCGTATTCGGAAGAAGAAGAAGAAGAAGAAGTGACTTGAAGTGGTTCCTGGACTTTCGGGTTAGTGTTGTTTTGTTTTAGTGTAATTTGGTCTGAGACCACAATTGTCGTCCCTTGATTTTCGTTGTTCACGAATATAGTCCCTAGTGTTGACAGTGGGTTACTTGCCATTAATTTTTATACCCCTTCCAAATTTATTTCTCCATGTTTAATGCCTCAAATTGCAAGTAGGGGTGTGAAATTACACTGTCAAAAAATTTGGGTCCAGAATTTTAAAGGAAAGTAGTGATTTGGTCCAGCTGAAAAAGGTTAAAAATTAGCACTTCGGAAGCTGTCAAAAGATTTCAAGACGCCCTAAACATAGAATTGTCCATATTTTGAGTTAGAGCCGATGAAGTTTTCTATAATTTTGATATAATTTGTCCCAACAGTAGTACAACGCACTGTAAAAATTTCTTTGAGAAAGCGCAGGTGGTATTTTTTTTTATTTTCATTTATGTTCTAAAAGAAATGCACTACGAAATAATTGTGTTCTCGGACCATTTATGACTAAAAAATGTAGTCCACATCTCTTCGCTAATGAATATCCACCTTTTCAATTGTTTTGCGACCTATTATTATATCTATTTTATTGATAAAATGAGTATTTATTTATTAACATTACCTGCAATTACGATCTTCGCCATCTTGTTTATGGTTGCCAGGTGATTCTTCGGAATTTTATTTGTTCGTCAATCTTTACGAAAAGAACCTACTTTCGGATTCATTCGGTTGTTTTGGACCTTTTCGTACGCTGACAAAGAAAGCCTCTGAATTCGATTTTGTACGAACAGCAAAGATGGCATCCCCCAGACAGAAACGTGTGACTAAAAAAAGTAAAGAAACTTCACTACCCGAGACTGTTGCTTTAGACGAACATAAACAAAAATCGTTTGAGACGAAGCTGAAGACGATAAAGAAAAATGTTAGTTGTGAAAATTGTTACTCATATACTTCTTTCTTTATATATAAAGCTGAGTTCAGATCTCGTCTTTCCGACTTTCGCAATTTCGGCCATACTGCCATAAATTATTCGGCCATAGTGCTAATTGGTATTTATACACAGCTAGATTCGTTGTTATTGTCAAGAGTGTTTTTCTAAAATATTTTAGCGCTCTTTGATATTTTATTTATCAGTTATTATAAACATATTATTTATTGGTGCTGTTTTTCAAATCTGTAATCTGTAAACGAATTTCTGCCAATCAAGGCACACCTTAGCCTGGGATCCGGCCCGATCTAGCTTCGCGTCGTAAGGGCCAGGTGGGGAACAAATACCATGTGATCGATTCAGTGCCAGTTGGCTCTGAATCTAAAGTGAGGCTGAATAAATATTTGCATAAATTTTGATGTTTGATGTAAACCAGCACAATTGGAATCCAATTGACACCTTGGACATGTGAAATCTTAAACTTTTAACTTTCTCACCAGGCGATTGCTGATAAGAATTAACCCTTTTCTGCTTACTAATTATCATCATACTTCTAATTAGATATGATAACACTATACATCAAATCATAAAGAAAAATAATTACAGTCTAATTTTTACTAATTGATGTTAAACAAGAATTGATTGGATACAGATGTAAAACAAACATTGAGGACAAAATTAGTATTAACCAATCATTGACAGGCAGTACATTGATACACGCCTGGCTATACTGACAAGATTAGCCAGGACCCCAGGCTAGGCACACCTCCGTATAGAGGAAAGTAGTTCCGTCAATGAAATTCCTCCACCAATATATGTACACAGGTAAATTCACAGTTCACAATAGTCATACACAAGGTTATCTTATTTAACATACATGTTTACGCCACGACAGTGTTAAAAATATTTCAAATGCAATTAAAATGGTAAAAACTAATTTTAAAATAAGTTAAAAATAAGTTACAATAGAGACAATAAGTACAATTATATATAAAAAAAATTTTTTAACACTGTTAAAATGAAAAAAATAAGAAAGTTTATAAGTGCAATCCGTAAAAAATTTAATAGACTTTAAAACTACTAAAAGAGGGAGATCCATGTGTACCCCGACATGTATATATTACAGCTAAAATGATTTCACAGTTCTTCATTTTCTGTTTGCTTTTGTATCAGCTTTTGTCAACACATCATAGCGCTTGGAATGAAGTGTATATAACAGTTGGCGACATAGCGGTACCAAGTGATTACCGACTCTATCTTCAACATCTTTGCACATCTTCTTTGGTAGGTAATGATAAGGATTAATGATTAATGTTATTAAATCAATAGGAGTTTGCAGGCTCTCTCTTGCTAAGACCAGACTACCTTCGTGTAGAATTTTGACGATAAGGGATGACCTTATTTGTGAAGTTGTTTCACACAATAAGATAAAATGTTCAATGGTTTCGTCAGCTTTATTACAGAGTCTACACATCGGATTTGTTGCATAGTTTGAATACTCCGCTTTATTAGATTGTAGTATGTAGGTTCCCGTAACAAATTTAGTGCAGATTGCCAGTTTCTTGATCTCCGTTATATTTGCACTTGTTGTTTTAAGTAAAGGATGAATTCTGCCAATGTCATATTCACAATTAAGATATTTTAGAGTTGAGTACCCCTTCATTTTGGTCTTTATGTCACCCTCCCAGTACTTGTGAATCTTTTTGGTTATAAATCTCTTCCATTCAATTTTTGTTAATGGCTTATCAAGATACTGTTCTATCTCTATGATGTCATATTTGCCACATATCTTTTTTAGATCAATAAACCAGCTATTGCTCGAGTAGGTTTTAATTTGAAGTTGTCGTTCAGCTATTCTCCATTCTAAGGACGATCTTTCAGATCTGGTTATATTCCCAAATAGTGTAATAATTTTAATATGGATCTCTGCTTCAAGTGGGAGCAAACCTGATAACATATAGACAGCCGGGTCAGCCACATTTAGTTTGAGAGATAAAATTTGTTTAATCCACCTTTTATGTTGCTGTTGTATAAGATCTAAATTTTTGCTTGTTGGTATCAAGACTTCTAGGCCATAGGTCAAAACTGGCAAGATGTATGTTCTAAATAAGGAGACTACTGTTTCCGGGTCTAATCCATTTTCCCCATGTAATCCAGCACCCATAAGACTGTACATAGATCTTCTGGCCTTTTTTATATTTTCAGTGATGGTTGCATTAGTAGAATCTTTTTGAGATTTTTTTATTCCAATATGAGAGGAGTCTTGGACAATGGGCATATCTATATTTTTAAGTTTCCAAAAACCTTGTTCAACATCTAGCATTTTATTACATGTTTTGATTGGCAAGACTACGCTTTTTTGAGGCTGTAGTAGATATCCCTCTCTTTGGCTGAAATCAACTGCTAAATTTATCATATTTTGGAGTTCAAAAGGATTGTTGGATATCAAGGCAATATCATCAGCACAAGTTGGCGCACAACAGTTTATATTTCCAATTTTGGCTCCCAGTCCAGAGTTGCTGAGAATTTGTAGTAGGGGGTTGATATAAACTTTGTAGAGGTCAGCACTAATGGCTCCACCCTGTCTTACACCTTGTTCAATATTAAACAATCGATTTGACATTGCAGGGATCTCCATGGATGAAAATTGAACGATGGAGGAACTTTCACCATTACAAACCGTGTCTACATTGTACAGTGTAGCGCGATCGGAAGTATTTTATCCCTCCATACAAGGAATGGTGAACATGCTATAAATTCATAGCTTATTTAAATTATATTTATTTGAATTTTCATTATAATGTAGAATTAGAAGTATCAATATTTTCATTTATTGCCGTTTTTAACCATTCAAATGCCAAGTCTTCATGGTCCCCCCTTAGTCGAGAATGACCATAAGCTGTCATGAAGGTCCCAATGTAGATTTCTTGTATTTTTGGTAATTGTTATGGGGGTTAAAAATCATATGATGTGGAGCTTATTTTTCATGGACAGTGTCAAATTCAGAACCCATTACCGGTATGGCTGATTTGCAGCAACAACAAAACGATTCGTACGGGTTATGTAAAAGGTTAAAGAGATTTGTAAAGCAAACGTTGACAAATGAAAAGGTTTTTAATGACTTTATCTGGCAAATTGATGCTGTGCAACATGCATCTTTCGAGTCTGAATAGAAACCGGAAACGCGGATGTATCAATTTGATTGTAATATACGAAATGAATTCGGAATTATGATACGATATTTCTTTACAGGAAATATTTAAAGTTTTTACTTTTAAACTTTTAAAGTAATTCTAAATTATCGTTACAGCAGTACTCGAGTTATTTGCGATGAAATAATATTTACTGTTTTGCGTCTTATTTTGTTCTTCTTAAAAAAGGGGGATGCTGATTGCGTAAGTCGAAACAAAGCACGTGTTCGACTTGTTAAACTGTTTTCTTTGTAACTGGATTATTAATTTATTTATTTAATCTAAATTATCATAATCATTTGCTAAAACTTAGTTGATTATTTCGACAAATAAATCGTCTATCCTCAGATAGTATTCTCGTGTCTGTTTGTTGATCTACCTGTACAAGCTCAGGTACAATTGATTAGCGATCTTAATCCGTATGTTCCTCAGGCGTTAGAACTGTATTGGATTATAACATAAAAAGCCTAAGGGTTATGCAATTACATGCATTTGATTATAATTGATAAAAAAAAATGGCGTCGGGCTACAAAAAACGATGAAGTTTTGAACGATGGCGGAAGACATTTAACGATGGCGCAAGAAAATTTAACGATGGCGCGAGTCATTTGACGATGGCGCATGACATTTTAACGATGGCGGGGCGCCATCGTTAAACAGGCCATGGAGATCCCTGCATTGTATTGCCCCATTTTACACAGGATGTTGCATTTTCATATAAATTGCTGATCAGTAAAATAGATTGCTGAAAATGAAATATTTCATGATTGGATATGAAAATAAATGCCCTGGATCGCAACTGATATAAGATGTATTCAACACACATGACAAACGTTGTCAGAATCTCAGAAACAATGAAAAAAAATATTTATAGAAATACACTTTCCAAAACATGATTAGGAATTATTCAACACATAAAACATGTAAAAAACCATTGTCAGAATCCCAATTCCTTTTGAAACAACCAAAAAGAAATATTTATTGCAATACATGTACACTAACCAAAACATGATTAAGATTTTATCAACACATAAAAAAACATCAGAATCTCACCAGTGGCGGATCCAGAAATTTTCATAAGTGGGGGCCCACTGACTGATCTAAGAGGGGGCCCACTTCAGTCACGCTTCAATGATTCCCTATATAAGCAACCAAATTTTTCCCCAAAAAGGGGGGGCCCGGGCCCCCTGGGCCCCCCCCTAAATCCGCCTATGCTCACTTAATTTAAAACAAATGGGAAAAAAATGTTTATAGCAATACTTGACTTAAAAAAATGTTGTCACAATGAATCTCACTTTAGTATTGACCATGCCAGCAGTAAATACCGGGAAATACTGGCATTTACTGGCAAATACTGGTCGATTGAAATTTTGGGTGGACAATACTACAGAGATGCAACTAATCGTCAGACCTAAGGGGCAGAATTTATGCAGGTCCGGCAAAACTCGTAGTTGTGCAGGACCTGATGGCCGGCAATATTTAAGTCCGCTTGGGTCCGCCAAAACTGAAATCCCCGTCGGCTCCGGCAGAGTATTTTGTTTAGGCCGAGAAAAAAAAGATCGATGTTTCCGGTAACCCGACCGACCCTGTTTTTTAGCCCCGACCCTAACTTTTTTATTGGATCTTCAAAAAAAAAAAAAAAAAATTGTATCAACCGACCCCGTTTTTGACACAGGCTTCTGATAGATGACATAATATTTTTTCTCTCTTGCTTCTACTTGCATAGAAAGCCAGGAAAACATTTTATTAATGTCAAAAGGTATTCCAAATAGGTTAAAATCCAAGAAATTTGCACACCAGGTGCTTCCAAAACATTTCAAATGGCACACTTCCGGTTTTTGAAACTAATTACGGATCCGGACTTGGAAAAACCATTATAATTTTCCGGATTTCATTTACGATGTCAAAAAAAAAAAAAAAAAAAAAAAAGAATTCCGACCTACCGACCCTATTTTTCAAAATGATGTTACCGGAAACACATATCTTTTTTTTTTAGGCCTTATAAAATTGCGATCATCTTTAATAAAAGTAAATGTCCTGTTCCCCCGCATTTTCTAACTCCGGGAACCAGTATTTCCGCCCAGTAATAGTCTTTCGTACCTTGTCCATCTCGCCCCGAACAATTCTCCGTATTTCCGTCATGTTTTTTGTTTTAGAAATTTGCTCTCTAGGAAGGAGGTCTATTAAGCATAGTTGATAAGTTCTGGAAATATGTCATGGCCGATAATTTGAACAGAATGAAACTACCAATGACTATCTTGTTTCCAAGTACTCTTGTGAAGAATAACTTTTAATCAGATCAATATTATGTAATGTATTATTCAATAAACTACAATTGTTATGAATCACAGGTTATTTTAAAATAATAATAATATCAACAAAATCAAAATTAACGTTTGTTCAATAGCATAATTTCATTTGATTTTTGAGTGAAAATATGGGTCTGGCAAAACTTGGTACCCTGTAGGCCCCATTGTCTGACAGGAAAAAAAAACTGTTTGCATCTCTGATACCGGTACGTCTAAACACTGCTAAGGACTCCTTAGTGCACTAAGGACTATACAATGCCACTAAGGACTATACAATGCCACTAAGGACTAGAAGGAGTGCTGTTGTGTGTATTATTTTTGCATATTATGTTAGAGATTGAAATTTCATGCATAAATTTCAAATTTTATAGAAAAATAATCATAAATAAACAAGATATTCAACTTTATTTAGGCACGTGCCCGTTTTTCTTTGATATGCCGAAAATCAATGAACCGTTTGACACGTGCCAAATGACAAAACAATTCATTAAACAATCATAATCTTTTTATTTTAGGTAATAAACAATTGTATCTAAAAAAATGTATGCTTAATATTTATAATTAAATGTGTTGTTCTTATGAAAAATGATTACAGAACAAATAATTTTGTTTTTGTTTTACTTCTTTCCCGACAAAGTTATTTGCCACAGGTGCACGACTTTGATGTGCGCCTACTAAATGACTAATAAGTTAGAGTGTGGTCAGCTTGTTATGTAAGAGATATGAAGACAAAATAAATATATATATTGATAAGTGTTTTGTTTTTATTTTAATTTCGACAAAGATGCGTGTATATATACAAATGGTTTCACTAAAACAATACGATGGAATTGAGAGAGAGAAAATTATGTGTCGTTCTTGGGGTTTATCCAAACCACTAGTTTTCAACCAGCTTGATATTTGTTTACAAAGGCTTCATACGGTACTTATTTGTTTGTATATTTCGACATTTTATTATTCTTCTAAAAGTAAAAGAAGTTAAAAAAATCATTTCCCGATTTTAAGTCAGATTAAGTTTCATTTTCAAATATATAAAAGAGACAAATGTTTTAAAAATGTTCCACAGTTTTTAGTACAGTATTAACGAATTTTTTTTCAGTATGTGTAAATTTAGAGCTAAAGATATAATTCTGACAGAGAAAGAGAATGCTTCGTATGAATGCCTTGAAAATATGCCTTTACCACATGATGTGTAAATAATTATTTTTTGTAATGCAATATAATCAGAATATTTAAACCTAAATATATCACGCGAAAAAAAGAAAAAGCCGACAGAAATATTTTCAACAATAATTTCTTTAAATCTACTTTTCTTAAAGAAGAACAAGTATCACAGGCACTTGTCTCAGAAAAGGTATATAGGAATTTTTTTTCTGAGACAAATGCCTGTGGCAAGTATGTCAGAAGGAAATCCGATTTGTATTGTTTTTAACAAATTGTCTGCTTAACATATCGTTCGAAATAATTTATGAAATAATGACTATGTGCTATGCGCTTTACTCACTGTTGAAGGCCCGAAATATATTACTCAAACGGGTCATATATGAACTTAGTGTGTTGCATGTAGTAAAAATGCATTATCTTATTGGTTTCGTTTTGTCCAGTTATACATTTCTTAAAATGTCTTCATATATGAAAATAAATTTTGAACAGTGCACCATAAGAAACAAACTAAAGTGTTCCAGCTCCAAACCAGTCTATTGTTCAAACGCATGTCCGTCGTCGCCTGTCACCACATTAAAGCACGCTTGCAAGAAAAAATAAACAGAATAGAGATACGGGTACAAAACACATTATAGATAATGTGTCCGACCACCTGAAAAATAAAATTGGTTCAAGAGACAAAGAAGCTACGAAATATTAGATTAATTTTTCGGTACTACCGGGCTTATTACAGCCCAATAACAAGATGAATTTAATGAAAACGCAACAAGCATCTGCCGGTTATCCAAACTTCAACACATACTTTAAAAAAAATATATATAAATGTGAATTAAATATCTATAAAAATTTGTATTTCAGTCACTTATTAATATGAACATCAAATAAAAATCCGACATTAGATATATTTCTCTGGTGACAAATTTATTATTTACAAGAAATATACACTTGAGAAAATACTTCTTCATTCAGATTTTTTTGTTAATAAAATTTCAACAACAATTCATTTATTAGTATCCAACTTTACCAAAAGGATTCCCGTGTAATCAATTAATATGTAATTCGACACGTGTCAAACGGTTCATGGATTTTCGGCATATCAAAGAAAAACAGGCACGTGTCTAAATAATGTTGAATATCTCCTTAATTTATTATTATTTTTCTATAAAATTTGAAATTTATGCATTAAATATCAATTTCTACCGTAATATGAAAAGAAATTGCATGTAACAACTCTCCATCTAATTCTTAGTGGCATGTTATCAGTCCTTAGTGCACTAAGGACTCCTTAGCAGTGTTTAGACACACCCCTCTGATACTATTAAAACCACTCTCTACCTGGTCAATTACTGTTAGCAATGAAAGTATTAAAGTCAATCTAAATGTTCTCATTCCTATTTTTATTGTAAATTCTTTATAAACAGTGATTTACATATACAATTACTTTTTAGTACAAAAGCTAAAAACCGTTTAGTCCCAGGGAACTCTTCAGGTGACTTCTGCACTGACTAGCATTATGCACTGGATTTGTTATTGTATTCTAATATTGTATAAAAGTTCCAAATATGGTCTATAGGTTTCAGTTTGAAGTCAAGGTGTCTCAAAAGCCATAAGCATGCTAAGAGTAAGTTTAAGGTCCTTTGTACCTTCCATTTACTGTAGGAAAAGATGATTTTTGATTCACAGTTGAATAAACAGGAAACATTTTATTGTTTAAGAGCATCTACAAATATCCCTTTTATCATGTTTATTACTTTCAACCTATGTTTTGTCATCATTTATTGGGGGCTGTTGTTTTAGTAATAAATTAACACACCTAGCACATGTCAGGTGATAGCCACTAGGACACCTGTAACTGCATTTACCTGTAAAAAATATGTATTTTCAATTAAAATAATATCTGGATTTACAACTGTTGAAATAATTAATATGTCAATTCTTTATAAATCTAAAGTTTATAATATCATAATTTATAATATAAGAACTAAATTTAAAGGTATAAGTGTTAAAGATGAATAAAACATATCAAATTCATTCATTTATATCAGCTGACCCATGCTAAAGATTAAAAATTAAATATATTTTACTTTTAACAAAGTTTTTCCTTAAGTAAATAGTAAAAACCACCATGAAAATTTCAATTGACCAGTATTGACTACTTGAAGAGTATTCTCGGGGCGGTAAATACCGGTAAATACCAGTGGTGGTAAATACCCCCCAACCTTGCCATGTTTATTTAGAAACTATGTAAAAAAAAAAGATTTATAGCAATACACTTACCAAAACTAGATTTCAAATTATTAAACACGAAACCAAAAAATTGGGTGTGAATGTGTAGGATGGGAACAGACTTGCTAATGGGTAAGGTGGGAAAGTGAAAGGGGCGAACATGAATGGGCGTGAACGTGATTGAGTGCGATCAGACCCAGATTGTTTTCTTCTCTCGAAATGTTATCTATAATGTATTTTGAAATATAACTGTAGATGGTAATTATAACTTGTAAGTATATCATACTGTTATAACATGATTTTTCATGTTCCCTTGATGAATCTTGCACAGTAGAAGTTTGTACTTACATTAAGTACATCATTTATGGAAAAAATGTCCAAACAGTTACTTTTGAATATTTAAAAAAAAAGGTTAGGTGGGGTAAAATAATATTTGTGTTGTTTTTTTACATTATAAAGGCATTTATATACAAACATGTATTAACTCCACCACATTATTTAAGTATGTGCCTGTCCCAAGTCAGGAGCCTGTAATTCAGTGGTTGTCGTTCGTTTATGTGTTACATATTTGTTTTTCGTTCATTTTTTTTATATAAACAAGGCCGTTAGTTTTCTCGTTTGAATTGTTTTACATTGTCTTATCTGGGCCTTTTATAGCTGACTATGCGGTATGGGCTTTGCTCATTGTTGAAGGCCAAAAGGTGACCTATAGTTGTTAATATCTGTATCATTTTGGTCTCTTGTGGACAGTTGTCTCATTGGCAATCATACCGCATCTTCTTTTTGTAGAGCCTTCGACTTTAGTCGAAAAAGCGAAACTAAGCGATCCTACATTCCGTCGTCAGCTTATTTATGATCATAAGATAGTATCCAGATGTAAATTTTGTAAAAATAAAATTCAATTTTTTCTGTATTTTACTTATAAATGGACTAAGTTTTTTCTGCGGGGAAACATTACATTCACTCTGTGGTTAAAGTTTTTAAAGTTTTAATTACTTTCTTAAACTATCCTTGGTTTGTAACAAACTTGAACAGAAGCTTGTTTATAATCATAAGATAGTATCCAGAAGTAAATTTTGTAAAAAAATAAATCCATTTTTTCCGTATTTTACTCTTAAATGGACTTAGTTTTTTTCCGGGGAAACATTACATTCACTCTGTGGTTAAAAGTTTTTAAAATGTTTAATAACTTTCTTAAACTATCCTGGGTTTGTACCAAACTTGGACAGAAGCTTATTTATGATCATAAGATAGTATCCAGAAGTAAATTTTGTAAAAAGATAACTCCATTTTTTTTTTGTATTTTACTTTTAAATGGACTTAAGATTTTCTTCCAGTTAACATTACATACAGTCTGCAGTTAAAGTTTTCAAAACATTTATTAGATTCATTAACTATCCTAAATTTTTACCAAACTTGGACAGAAGCTTCTTACAATCATAAGATAGTATCAAGAGGAATATTTTTATTGATTTTTTTCCTCATTTTGTTGAGCCTGCGATTTACAGCAAAAGTAGGCGAGACACTGGGTTCCGAGGAACCCTTACAAATTTTTGATATGTATAAAAACAATATGAAAAGTTGTGGCCTAATCCACTTTGACCATGTTGACTGAATAATCTTGTTGCTGATAAATATGTCTTTGAAGCAATTAGATAAAGTTATGGTTAACTATCAACATGATCAATATACAAAACTCCCATTGATAAGGATAAATATGTTCGAAAGAAATTGACAAATACAGCTGTGTTTACTGCATTATTAAACGTTCACCCTTTTACAATTCTGTATCTGGAGCAATTTTCTTCTTCTTTTACTTTTGTATTAAGGGAGTAAACTCCTAGGTAGGAGTGTAAAACTTCATGGAACTTGTGTTAGTGTACATTAATTAAATAATTACTATAAACAAGCAAAATAAAATCTGTCTATTTTCTTATTTGGCAGCCCCCAAAATCCCTTTACACATGTTATATCAAGCTCTGTAAACCTTAATTTTTCAATAGTTACTTTGCATCAAACCATTCTGTTTTACACCTAAATTAGTTTTACAATTTAGTTTCTTTCTAATTTTCCTAGGCCATCAACATGATCAAAGGCACTGATTTTTGTGTTACTACTACAGATAAATTTGTACATGTAATATTTATTTTTCAGAACAAAGATGGGACATCACCAGGAGTTGTGTATCTTGGCAATATACCACATGGATTCTTCGAACCTCAAATGAAACAGTTCTTTCGCCAGTTTGGAACAGTACAAAGATTAAGATTATCTCGTAGTAAAAAGGTTTGCTAATCCTTGTACAAATTACTTTCAAATATATAGATATCTCCTGTCTTCAGAACTCATTTTCGTTGATTTGATGTTTGTATTGCTGACACTTTTAACACAACAGAATTTCAAGTAAAGCTAGTATTTAAGAAAAGTCTTTTGTCATCTTGATGCTGGCCTGGAATGACAACAAATATAAAAACAATGCATGTTTAATATCGATCTTGATTTTTCATATAAATATACGAAAGCAGATTATTAAAAAAAATTATGAAGGTACGATGCTACTCTTTTCAGGAAGTTTTTGTATCTACATGATCATAATTATAAACTATATTTTTATAGGAAATATAGGAAAGGTATACTGACATTAGAGGTCTCAACAAATGGGTGCAAACATTAATCCACCATTCTGCCTCTGATGAAGGTCCCTTTTGGACCAAAACTGGTCAGGCTATCAACATCAATAGGCACTGTTAATTATGTGTACTGTCATACTATATTTTTATGCTTTCATAATGTATTTTTCTATACTTTGTATTAATGTAATTTCAATCATGCTTACTTCAAAAATATCATGAAAATATGGCATTCTCGAAAAACTGTTGCTGACAGTTGAAATTTCACCAGGAAACTAAAGATTCCCTCTTCAAAGTAACTTTTTGCTTTTACATGTAAAATTATGTTTTTTAATGGTTTTATTGGATTTTTCCATTTTGTTTATGGGATAACTTATTACAAATGTAATACATAGACACTAACTGGCACTCATACCACATCTTCTTATACAAATGTAACTACATGAACTACAAGTATCAACTTTTAAGTTCATTTACCAGTATTCATTTGTTAGTTCAATTGTTGTTGTTTTAATAATAGATATATCAGGTTTATCTTTGTGTATTTATTTTGTTATCTTTTCATAATTTGATTCATTCCTTCATTCTAGCATTGACTTTCTTGGTATTGATGTTTTGACACGTCCTTTATACATTTTTTATAAACATTTTTCAGAGTGGCAAAGGCAAAGGTTATGCTTTTATAGAGTTCCAATGTGATGACGTTGCAAAGATAGTTGCTGAAACAATGAATAACTATTTGATGTTTGAAAGATTGTTAAAATGTAAGTTTACTTGAGATCTTTAATGCATTAAAATACCTTAAACAATTTTTTCAGAGTTTTGATTTCCGTCATTTATCCTCATTTTATGCCAATAGAAGTAGAAAAGCAAAGCATTTTTCAAAGACTCTGTTACTAGTTTAACTTTCACATTCACTGCCCTTATAAAAAAGATTGATGGCTGGTAATTTCAGCAACAATAGGCTTAATTGTGGCAGTCTAATTTTTTTATTTGTGAAGGAAGCTGGAGTGTCTGGAGAAAACCATCAATCTCCAGTAGGAAAACCGTCTTTCCTTGTCAATTAAGTCTAGTGCACCTGCCACGGTCAGAGTTTGAACTCAATGTCAGCAGTGTCAGTAATGAAAGGCTAGTGTTACAGTAGATGAGCTATAAAAAAGGTGTTGCACATGAAAGTCAATAAAAGTTACAGATACAAAGTAAAATTGACCTTGGTTAACACAAAGTTGGATTTATTTTCTAAATGTCATACAACATAATCAATTTTCTCCAAGCCAAAAATCGAAGTAGAGGAGGTAATAGGAACTATAAATGACATATTTGCCATCTGTTGAAAATACTGGTAATGGATATATATGTATTGTCCTACAATCTCAGTGTTGGGCTACTGTGGAATCAGAATTATTTGTGGGATACTAATTTTCATAGATTTTGTGGATACAATTGAAACATGAAATTAAATGTTCAATGAATGACAAATTTGTTTAAGATTTGTATGCAAACTGTGAGAAAACTATGGAACTAAATATCCACGAACATGCAACTTTACCTTATACACGGATATTGGTACCCACAAAAATAAATGAATCTACAGTATATTGCATACACTTTGTTTATCTGTCTGTCTGTCCAACAAATAAGTATGTCATAACTTTTACATGTCTATGTATCACTACAGAATGATGACACATTTGACCATCAGCTTCACAGTGATACATGAATGTTTTTTTTTTTGTATCTGTAGGACATATACTTACTGTTTGACAATATTTTGGTTTTCTGGTAATATTTGTTATGTGTATAAATAATAATTGAAGTTTAAATGTTTCAGGTAAATATATACCACAAGAAGAACAACATCCTGCATTGTTTAAAGGTTCACAAAGACAATTTTCTAAACCTAAATCTCATTCAATAGCCATAAGACGTCATAACTTCAAAAATCCAGACAAAAAACTAAAGTCTACAGCAAAAAGATTTCTGAAAGGTCATCAGAAAAGAATAGCTGCATTGGCTGAAATTGGAGTGGAGTTGAAGATAAAGAATGTTGTAAGTAAACGAAAAAGATTAAGCCCAATCTTTCTCACTGTACCAGGAAGGAAACACCAACTGAAAATTTTCAACATTTTGCCTTATGTTTTGTTTGCAATTTTTTCCTGGAACTCCATTCTTAAGATAAAGTCATAAATAATTTTGAAATCAAAGAAAGTTGTGAACTTATAAGTTTGTTTTTTAACATATTTTATATAAATATAAATACTTTCTTTACAAATCTTTATAACCATAAATTCATAATAATGTTGTGTATTTGCATTGTACATGTATGTTTATACAACAAAACCATTGATTTTTATACAACTGCAAACAAATTTTTGGGATCGTATAATGGTATTATGTCGTTATCCTCGCCCAAAGACACATTTGGTTTCCGGACAATAACTTAAGTTAAGTGGATGGATCTCTATGATATTTTTTTAAGAAGGTTCAATACCACAAAAGGAAGGTTGGGATTGATTTTGCGGATGATGGAACCAATCGTGTAGGAATGAGGGGCCCAAAAAAGCATTTTTCTTGTTTCAGTATATTAATTTGTGTATAAGTATTTTGATTGCTCTGCAATTGTAACACAATGTTGAATACCACAGGTCATGTAGGTAGAAGGTTGAGATATATTTTTGGGGTTACGGTGCCAACAGTTGAGGAATTAAGGGCTAAAAAGGGGCCCAAAACAAGCAGTTTTGTAGTTTCCGGACAATAACTGATGTGTGAGTGTATGGATCTCTCTGACATTGTACCACAAGGTTCCATATCTCAAAGGAAAGTCTGGGATTGAGTTTGGGGGTAATTTCCCCAAACATGCAGAAAAAAGGGCCAAAAACAAGCAATTTTCTAGTTTCCAGACAAAAACTTGTGTTTAAGTGAAAGGATCTCTTTGTAATTGTACCACAAGGTTCCATACTACAAAGGCCTGGATTGAGTATGGGGTAATTGCTCCAAGGAGGGATTCAAAGAGTTTGGGGGTCCAATTTTTTGAAGGGGTTCATATTTATTTTTCCAAAATTTTTGAAAAGTTTCAAGAAGAAAGAAGAAACCAGCAATTGCACAGTATTGTGCAGTAGATTTGAAAGATCTTGGACCACATTTTTGTGTGTGTCAGAATCCTATATTATGTTAAGGATTTTATCACAATCCAAAGTCGGATAGTATTAAGCTTGAATATTGTGTAACAGGCTGTGTTCAGGGAAGCAATTTATTGGTAATTGTCCTCTGAGTGTTTAAAAAAAAGGTAACTGTTCTTCAACATAAAAATTTGTAAAGTTAATTAAAAATTTGGAAACACAGTTGCCTCAGTTATCCTTGTATGTATAAGAACTATCCAGGTCGGGTTCATTTTAGGAAAATTAAATGTTCAGTGCCAATCCTTTAAATTTGCATTGGTTTGGTTAAAAACTTTTACAGTTACAATTTCTACTCCATTTAAAAAAAATTATGCCTTACCTACGATAGTAGAGGGTCATTATGTTTTCTGGTCTGTTCAGCCATCTGTCTCTTCATCCGTCCATCTGTCCCACTTCAGGTTAAAGTATTGGTCTAGGTATTTTTTGATAAAGTTGAAGTCAGATCAACTTGAAACTTAGTACACATGTTCCTTATGATATGAAATTTCTAATTTAATGCCAAATTCGCATTTTTACCTCCATTTCACAGTCTGTGAACATAGAAAATGGTAGTGGGTGTGGAGCATTTGTGTACTATGGACACATTCTTGTTTTTATCAATGTTGCATTTTGTTTCAAAGATAAACATTTTCTTTTTTTTCTTTTCTAGGAATTAGCTGTGGCTGAAGCAAAGAAACCTAAAGGTCCTAAACCTAAGAAGGAAACAGAAAGCAGTAATAAGGAAGGCCAAGTGAAACAGAAGGCAGTTGTCACAGTCAAAGAAACAGAAACTCCAGGTGGTGTTAATACACCTCCAAATAAAAGACAAAAGAAAACAAATGAAACACCTCGAAGTACAAGAAAAAGGAAAGCAAATGAAACGCCTCCAAAATCAGGACAGAAGAAAACAAATGAAACACCTCCAAAATCAGGACAGACGAAAACAAATGAAACACCTCCAAAATCAGGACAGAAGAAAACAAATGAAACACCTCCAAAATCAGGACAGAAGAAAGCAAATGTTACACCTCGCAATACAAGACAAAAGAAAACAAATGAGGTGAAAAGTGAACCAGCAAAAACATTGAAAAGAAAACGCATAGAAAAGCCGTCTGGACTTTCAACTGGTAAAAAAGCAAAAAGTGTGCAATCACCTAAGAAATCTGTAACTCCTAAAAAGTTAAAATTGGCCAAATGAATAAAACTTCTTTTACATCACATTGTATATGTTTTATTTAAAGGAATTGAACTATTTTTTTATCATTTATACTCATTGGTTTAATTATACCCCACTTTTCATGAGAGGAAACTTACTTCTCTCTTTCTGTCTGGGTAAATTTTGGTAGCAGTTTTGTCAGGAATTACAAATTAGGGTTCTTGATCATAAAGCTTTATTCAGTACTCCCAAGTACAAAATTTGTGCTTGAAACACTAAATCTAGCTTTTTATACGACCGCAAAAATTGAAAAAATTTTGGTCGTAAATTGGTATCATGTTGGCAGCGGCGTCGTCGTCCGAAGACATTTGATTGTCGCACTCTTACTTTAGTAAAAGTAAATAGAAATCTATGAAATTTAAACACAAGCTTTATGACCATAAAAGGAAGGTTGGGATTAATTTTGGGTGTCTTGTCCCAACAGTTTAGGAATTAAGGGCCAAAAAGATCCCAAATAAGCATTTTTCTTGGTTTTCGCACAATAACTGTAGTATAAGTAAACAGAAATCTATGAAATTTTAACATAAGGTCTATGACCACAAAAGGAAGGTTGGGATTGATTTTGGGAGTTTTGGTCCCAACAAATTAGGGGCCAAAAGGGTCCATAAATTAAACTTCGTTTGATTTCATCAAAAAATGAATTATTGGGGTTCTTTGATATGCTGTTTTGGAATAAGTGAAAGGGGGATATAAGGGGGGGGGGGGGGTTCAATTTTTCTCATTTCAGATTTCATAAATAAAAAGAAAATTTCTTCAAACGTTTTTTTGAGAGGATTAATATTCAACAGCAGTGAATTGCTCAAAGGCAAAAAAAAAATATTTTAAGTTCATAAGACCACATTCATTCTGTGTCAACTATTTAATCACAATCCAAATTTAGAGCTGAATCCAGCTTGAATTTTGTGTCCATACATGCCCCAACTGTTCAGGGTTCAAACTCTGCGGTTGTATAAAGCTGCACCCTGCAGAGCATTTTGTTGGTAGGTTAAATTCTGAGTAAAAACCATAATAGTACACCAAAAGATTTATGATCTTTTCTCATAACATTGCATCGGTCGTCATTGTTATCCGTTAACTGTTAAAAAAAATTCACATCTGAACAACTGTTAAAAAAAATTCACATCTGAACCTATTCTGCCAAATTTTACAAAACTTGGCTGTAATCATCATTGGGATATCTTGCACAAAAAATGTGTCCAATAATCTGGCCTGTCAAACAAAAGGGGCAAACATGGCTAGAATACAATCAAGGTGTAAAATGTAAGTTTTGTCTCCTGAAAATTGTTATAAATAGAGAAAATCTGACTTGGGCAGAAATGTTCAGAATGTTGAGCTCTACCAATTGTGCATTTAAGTCAAAACTGTTAGATGAATTCTTAAAGGAGTTATTCTCTTTAATGAAGAGTTTTTCTCACCTTTACAGTTGTTAGTAGCAACACTATATTGGTTTATGATTAGGTGTAGTTTATGCTAAACCACTGGTGGTAAGTATAAATTGATATTTAATATGTTAGCATTGGCACATGTCATTACCATGGAGATTATCATCCACCCTTCAGTCATTGTATATTGACTGTAACTTTGCTTAGTTTATATTGACTTTAAAACTTTTGCTTTGTTTTCATGTATTAGTTTGGAATTATGTTAGTTTGAAGGGAACCGTCAGTGGTAGGTTGATTTAATACAAACAAAAAGAAAATTCAAGAGAACTTATGACAGTGTTGAATTGATAATCTTTCAGAACAAGTTTATTAAAGGAAAGAAAAGTTTACCAGGATCGTTTCTAAAATTCCAGCACGGTTAATGACATCTCCGTAAAAATGAGTTAGAAATAATTTTTCTACAGGTACATCCAGAGTACTGGCTACTGGGCTGGTGATACCCTCGGGGACTAACAGTCCACCAGAAGAGGCATCGACCCAGTGGTAGTAATTTAACATAGGACCCTATGGAAAATACATACAAATTTCTTTTTCTAGAGAACCACTGAATAGAATGAAACCAAACATGTGTGTTCCTTTCCTTTCAGTGAGGTGTCGGCCAGGTGTTGTTACTTTGTAGCCAAATTTTATCTTTTTTATATGATTTCAAAAATCCAAGTCAAGTCAGGTGAGCGTAGTCCGAGATTACTCTGACGTCCAACGGCTGTTTTGCCAGACAAGCTGGGGCCGTGGGACGTCAGATCTCGTCCCATATCAAAAAGTGGATATTTGCCCACCCAAAATAGATGCGCTGCTTCGTCGCTTCTGGTGCTGACTGGCGGCCTTGGAATTATGTAGTCGGGCATCAATATGTTCATTTTTCATTTATCTTTTCATTAATGTAAGTTTCAGCTACCTAGTAACCTACCAACCTTTATTTTTCCATATTTTAACAGTTTTCACAGAGACCCATCGATTTCTGCATTTTGACTTTCATTTTCAAAGATTATCACGTGACCACGAGAAAATAAGTGATGATATTCTTCAATTACTTATATATAGCAAGGTTAATGCTTGCTTCATCATAATCAGCATACTCACGAAAGACCTCCAATCAGCAAGGTAATAGCTTGCTACAATTTCCTCGCATTAAAGACCTCTACATATAGCAAGGTAAAAGCTTGCTCTTTATCAGCTACAACTACACATTTAAAGCAAGGATAAAGCTTGCTCTATCTTCATAACCATATTTTTCAAATACTTATATATAGCAAGGATAAAGCTTGCTTCATCATAATCAGCATACTCACGAAAGACTCCATCACAGCAAGGTAATAGCTTGCTACAATTCGGCCGTAGTAAAGACAATTATACAACATAAGCAAGGATAAAGCTTGCCCCATCTACATAATCATATTTTTCAAATACTTCTAAATAGCAAGGTAACAGCTTGCATCATCATAATCATTATACTCAGTAAAGACTCCATCACAGCAAGGTAATCGCTTGCTACAATTTCATCCCATTAAAGACATCCACATATAGCAAGGTAAAAGCTTGCTCTTTTTCAGCACAGACCTAAAGTTAGCAAAATACAAAAAACTATGGCAACATCGATCCAAAAACAAGAAATGGCTGTTCCCAAGCTAAGAAGAAGTATCAGATCTAAAACACAATTAACTGCATGTCCAGAAGATCAAATTTCAAATGAAAAAAAATGTTACTAGAGAATACAGCCTCAATAGAAGGAATGCTCTACAGAAAAAGATTGAGAACTGTAACTCCAAACATATAGATATCAACTTTAAGCCAGGAAATAATGTTATAATAGCCTTCAGCTCTGCAGCATATGAACTTTTCCGGGTAGAAATGAAGGAAAAATTAAACAGCCCACAATTCAATTCTAATTACAATGTGACCCATGAAGCTATCTATGACGAACAAAGACATATAGTAGAGGATAAATATAAAATACATAAGAAAAAAATGGATGGTTCTTCAGGGAAAATCTCAAAATGTACAATCAACTCATATAGAACCACCAGCAAAATACTAGTAAATGGGTCTGAAATAAATATATTTCTACAGCATATACTACCAGACATACAGGAAAATATAAACAAATGTTCTGATGTACTAGATGTTGCAAATACAGGTATGGCTGAAACGATGAAGATGATAGAAAAGAATAGGAATCAGACATCTGAAATAACAGATTGTACAGAACTGGTAAAAACATCAGATGAAACCTCCAGTACACAAAACATCAGTCAAGTCCAACCAGTTAAACAAGATATGCTAATGCAGGATGACATTGACATATGCCTATGTCCCATGTGTAAAGAAGAATCTCAAGAAAACACCATTGCCTGTGATGAATGCAACGAATGGTTTCATTACAGCTGCTTAAAACTATCAACAATGGAGGTAAATAAAATGGACCCAGACACTCCATATATATGTGACCTCTGTAGCTATGAACTTATATATGAAAACAAGGATAAAACTAGTGAAGACACTAGCTATACACAGTTGCCAATCACTACGTATAGCCCAATACAAAATTCAGAGAGGAAAAGTGAAACAAACATGGCTGCTCAAGAACAAAAGAATGAGGATAACATCAGCAATGAGAATGATAACAACACTATACTCATAACCTATAATCATGCTAATGATGACTTAACAAGCCAAAACATTAGTCAAAAAGCAATACAGCAGGTCAAATCAACATCTGAAGAAAGTGCTAAAAGTACAAATGAACAAAAAGAACTGGTTGAGCAGCACTCAGTCAATCAAACAATAATCATTTCAACTGAAGAGACCTTGCCAAAACAAATAGAGGTGAACAACACCCACACAGAAGAAGTGATGGCTTCAATTACCAAAATCAATCGGGTAAATAAAGAAAATACAAAGCCGTCCCAAAGGAAATCTTCCAAAAATCTAAACCAAAAGAACGAGGGTAATAAAACTGTCTATATAACCTCATTGGAACAACGCATCAAGCAACAAGACCAGACCATTGATCTTCTCAAACGAAACATGGAACTGCTACAGAATAAAGGTCCAAATGAATATGATAGAAACACAACAGAAGACCCCTACCCATGTAAATGTAAAAACTCAGATACAGGACAAATGAGAAGAGATATAGAATCACAACTAAGACAAGAAATGCAAACTCAAATGCTAGAAATGAGAGTAAAACAGGTGAAACAACAAATGATCCAGTTCATGTGCCTTAACAATGCAATCACATCCCAAATGATGCTACAATCTCAAAAACTGATAACCAAGCAACACATTTAGGAATCATACGAGCATCTAAAAACGAATCAAGAATAAATATACAAGAACATATAAGTATTGCAAGAAAGACTCTGTATTCTCTAATTCCAGTGGGACTAAATGGAAAACGAGGTCTTAACCCCAAAACAGCTTACAAGATCTATCAAGCTTACGTACTTCCAAGACTACTATACGGACTTGAAATACTGCCTCTGAATTTGACACAAATAGGAGAATTAAGGCAATTCCACATCAAAACTATCAGATGCTTTCAATCCCTTCCAATAAGAACTTCAACAGCTGCTGTATATATGCTTATTGGCGCATTACCAATTGAAGCTGAACTTCACAAGAGACAACTTAGCCTGCTATATTCTATCTTAGCAAGTGAAAACACCAAACTAAGGAATCTAATGGAAAGACAACTGATTGTCAACTCGGAAAATCCAGAAAGTTTCTTTCCAAGGGTGCAAGAAATCTTACAGTACTACAACTTAGCACCAATTCACGATCTGAAAGATAGACTTCCAACAAAATTGCAATGGAAAAAACAAATTAATATAGCCATAGCCGATAAATGGACAAGTAAGCTACAAACCGATATGAAGGAAAAATCCACCTTGAAATTCTGCAATACAACAGAACTCAAAATACACCAGACTCACCCAGTATGGAACTCTCTACCATCAGTTACATATGAGGTAAAAAAGGCACAAATCAAAGCCAGATTACTAACTGGTACATACCTTTTAGAATGTGACATGCAAAAATTCAAAAGGGAACAAGAAATAGTACATTGTACTCTGTGTCAGCTGGAAATAGAAACATTAGAACACTTCCTACTCAAGTGCCCAGCTCTGCACGATAAACGGAAAAACATTTTCCCGGATTTAAAAGAAATCATCATACAGTCTGCTGGTGATAACAAATGGAATGATACTTTCAAAGGGAACCAGTCCTTAATAATTCAAATAATTATAGACTGCACAACAGTAGCCAAAGAAATGAACTTTAGTCCAGAGACAACTGTGCAAATTGAAAATATTAGTAGAGAGCTATGCTATGCACTACATACAAACAGAATACTGTTACAAAAGAAGATTAAGACTGTATAAAGTGATAATCACCCAATGGAAACAAACTCTAATGGTTGTAAATTTTTTATTTAAAATTTTATATTTTAAATTTTATTGAATTTATTTATTAAAATTTTAAATCAGATAATATAAAGCCTGATAAGGACCACAGATTAAGGACACTGTTACATATATTAAGAACAAACCTGTGGAAGCTTTTATTTTTCTTTCTTTTTTTTTTTCTTTTACAACCATTCGTAACAATTTTTAAGGATTTAGCCAATTAAAATAAATCACTTTTAAATTTTATGAGTTACCATATACATGTAATTAATGCAATTATTTAAACTGATGTAAACATAATCACTGTAAATTCTTGAGCACCAATCGTACTTATTTTTATCAACATCCTTTTTAAAAACTTTCTTAACATAGCAAATGCTTTGTTTTTTAGTGTTTTAAAGTTTACTAATTAAAATAAATAATGGCCTGTAAACATATCCCTTCACCTCCTCCTCTTTTAATATAAGAACTATATTTTACTACCGTGTGACACGGGTGCTCCGTTGCGGAGGAATTTACGAAGAAAAGAAAGAAAGATTTATGCAAATGACCATATTCTAACACCTCGTTCATTTACGATGCAAGTAATCTAAATATCCTAGAGGTTCCGACTGTTATCGCGGTTGGCACTAAATGCTTAATACCGATCTCTTGTAAGGGAGGTGAAAAATCGTGGTTGGTTACTAAATGTTAAATATCGATCTCCTATAATGGAGGTAATAAAAGTGGAGAAGGTCTAAAACGCGGAAATGAAAAATTAGTGTATTATAACTAATATCTTTGGAACCGCTTAAGCTAAATTAATAAATAAAACTGATTTTGAAAGCTAATATAATAGTCTATAAGATAAAATAAAAAAAATATATATTTGAATATGCTTTTTTACCGAAAAGTTGACCGGAAGGCTTTCTTAGTGCGACTCTGGCAACACATTTTTGAACATTAAAACTTAAATTCACGAAAAATCATATAACCCGGTCAAAGTCTGTAAATTGACTCTTAAAGACAGTTAAATGACAAATAATATTATATAAAGAAAAAAATAAATATATTACTATAAAAGGACAAAAAGTTGACCGGAAGACCCCCTTGTACAAAAATATTGAAGTGAAGTTTTCAACTTTGAATTAAAATTCACAAAAATATAAAAAGCCCGGTCAAAGTCTGTAAATTGACTCTTAAAGACATTTAAATGACAAATAATATGATATAAAGAAAAAAAAATGTATTACTATAAAAGGGCAAAAAGTTGACCGGAAGACCCCCTTGTACACAAATATTGAAGTGAAATTTTCAACTTTGAATTAAAATTCACAAAAATATAAAAAGCCCTGTTTTTCCTTCACAACCTACCATATCCTCTATTGTATCCGGTTTTCCACAGTCACAGTTTATTGAGATAATGTGGGTTTTAGTTTTCAGTTTTTTTATTTGCACATTTGAGTCTCGAGGTCGCAAAATCCCTCGTAACTTGAAGTCCATTTGAAAATAAAAGAAAAATGTCTGAATCGATGGGTCACTGTGAAATCTGTCTAAATATGAGAAAATAAAGGGTGACAGCGGTAGGTGAAACTTACATAAATGAAGAGATAAATGACAAATGAACAGATTGATGCCCGATTTATATAATTCCATGGCCACCAGAAGCGACGAAGCAGCACATCTATTTTGGGTGGGCAAATATCCATTTTTTGATATGGGACGAGATCTGACGTCCCACGGCCCCAACTTGTGTGGCAAAACAGCCGTTGGACGTCAGAATAATCTCGGACTAGGTGAGCGATACAGGCCATTGAGAGCCTCTAGTTCTTATATTTTGTGGTGTGGAAATGAAAGAAGAGAGGTGAAATACATTTTTGGATGTTGTATTTTAACTGATTTTGATATGGAAAGTGTGATTAGGTCAGGTGCAAAAAGATAATGGAACAGCTCTTGACTTGTCCTTATGGGCATGGATGTGCATTAGCTATATTTGTAAGAGTGACTGATGAGATCGATCTTTCTGAATATTGGATATATTTTTGGACTAGCCGTGACTGTACTTCACACACAAAATATTTGACAAAAAGATTAGGTGCATTTTTTTTAATGAGTCAGAGACAACGTTATAAAGAATTAATAGAGGAATTTAATTGTGGCATAAGGATATTCATCTTCGCTAGCCAAGGGTTACGATCCACTTCGTAACCCTTGACTAGCGCAGATGAAGGATATTATGATCTTTCTAATTCAAGGTCAACTGAACATAAAAAAAAAACGAAAGCTTGAGTAGGAGATCTTTGTACTATGGACACGTTCTTGTTTTCATTATTTTATCTAACATTTGCGAAGTTTAGAAAAAAAATATTCTTTCTGATATTTTTGAATTAGAGTGATCACCATTTTTCTTTCTTTTTAGTAGATCTCTCTACCATCTGGATTAGCACAGGTTATCTATGTACTCAGAGCAACGGGTTTAAAAATATGTATAGAACTGTTTCCGCATGTGCGGGCCTACGTTTATATCTTCGCCCTACACACCCATACGATTTTCCTTGTACGTCATGTCGTTTTTTTCTTTGCAATTTCAATTTGCAATGTGGATTACTTGTAGCAATTATTAAAAATTCGTAAGGGTTTAGCGGAACCCTGTGTCTCGCCTACTTTTGCTGTTAGTCGCACACTCAACAAAAATGAGGGAAAAACTCGATACTATCTTTTGATTGTAAGAAGCTTCTGTCCAAGTTTGGTAAAAATCCAGGATAGTTTATGAATCTTATAAATGTTTTAAAAACTTTTAACTGCAAACTGTATGTAATGCTAACTGCATGGAATAAAAACCGGCCAAGTCCATTTATAATTCATGGCTCTCTAATATCATTTTCTACAGTGAAAAATTGGGTATTGACCTAAATATATGTAAAAATCTAGGAAAAAATAAATTTAAAAACTTATTGAAAAAACAGCTCAAATTAAATTTTCAAAATGATTGGGAGAAAATGCGAGATTTTTATTTACAGAATCAAGGCAAATTGGACACTTATTTTTCATTCAAAAAGTCATTTGACTATGAAAATTATTTAGATTTAAAGCACCCACAAATACATTTATTAACAAAATACAGACTTAGCAATCACTGTCTAAGAATAGAAACTGGCAGACATGAACGAATTACCAATGTATGTGGTAAATATGAAATATTACCTCGACATGAGAGGATATGTTTATATTGTAATACAAATTGTATTGAAAATGAAATGCACTTTCTTCTGAAATGCTCTATTTACAATAACCTCAGAAGAGATATCACTGATTATATAAAAAAATACCCCAGTTTAGATAGCTTAAATATAAATGATCTTTTTTCATGGATCATGATAAATGAAGATAGCAGATTTCTATTTATTTTATGTGCATACCTGGATAAAGGCCTGCAACTAAGAAAATCAGCAAATTAGTTAGATACTCTAAAATATATCAAAATTATCTCCCCTTGACCACTGATCCTTTCTTCATGCATTTAAATTTCAATTATTATTTTATGTTTCTTTAATCACTCTGTAATGTTTATGTCATGTTGTAATTAATGTTATGCTCTTAATGGGCCCTTTAATTTGGAAAATAAAAATATTGTATTGTATTGTATTGTATTTATAAGTAAAATACGTAAAAAGTGATTTTTTTCTTTTTACAAAATCTACTTCTGAATACTATCTTATGATCATAAACAAACTTCTGTTCAAGTTTGGTACAAATCCAGGATAGTTTAAGAAAGTTATTAAAATTTTAAAACTTTATTAACCACAAAGTGAATGTAATGTTTCCTGCAGGCACAATCTTATGAACATAAACAAGCTTCTGTTCAAGTTTGGTACAAATCCAGGAGCCTGTATATTCAGTGGTTGTCGTTTGTTAATGTGTTACATATTTGTTTTTCGTTCATTTTTTACATAAATAAGTCCGTTAGTTTTCTCGTTTGAATTGTTTTACATTGTCTTATCGGGGCCTTTTATAGCTGACTATGCGGTATGGGCTTTGCTCATTGTTGAAGGCCGTACGGTGACCTATAGTTGTTAATGTCTGTGTCATTTTGGTCTTTTGTGGATAGTTGTCTCATTGGCAATCATACCAAATCTTCTTTTTTATAGTTTAAGAAAGTTATTAAAATTTTAAAACTTTAACCACAGAGTGAATGTAATGTTACCTGGCAGAAAAACTAAGTCCATTTATAAGTAAAAAAAAAAAAAAAAAAAAAATCGAATTTTATTTTTACAAAATTTACTTTTGGATACAATCTTATGAACATAAACAAGCTTCTGTCCAAGTTTGGTAGAAATCCAGGATTAGGATCGCTATGTCTCGCTTTTCCGACTAAAGTCGAAGGCTCGACAAAACCCGCCCATTAGATCATTCGATCATATGCACACACACATGAACAAGTAACCGTATGAATGTTGTTGTTTAATGCCAAGCGTAATCTTATATCAGCTAATTAAACAATATCTTTTATTTTGTTTTCGTGTGACAGTCCTATGAAGAAATACGTTTAGGTTCAAGCAAAGTTGACCCTATAGATGGATTCAGCTAAAATTTCCAAATATTCGGATGCCTGAAATTCAAGTTATAAACGGTTGTTTTCAATTCAAACAAAGTTAACGCAAACTATTTTATCTTGATGGAACTTCCTTCTGGAGATGTCATTTAATGTTGCCGCTGATTTTTTCCCCGACTTTAAAAATAAGTTCAGTTTATTTTTTTCTATACCGGTATCAGAAAGTTGATAGAGCGACAACTGTCTCCGCCTCTTGTAAAGTACATCCATTCCAGAGAGGAGTAAAATATAATGTACAAAAGAACACTAACACAGGGAAAAAAACCAAAATAATTGACTTCATTTTATTTTTGTAAACCAAATATTATGAACGAACAAATAATAATCAGATAAAAAAATATTCCGATTAATTATGTTGCTGGTTTAAAACGTGTTCCTTAATGAAACTCAAACGGTACAATTGCCTACATCCTGCCAGATCAAATGCCAGAATAGAGATGGTGTTTTCTATTGTTCGGGAGATAATTCATATCTATTGTTTTTATATATTCCATTAGATATGACAACGGAAGCTGACCAGTGTACACAACAGCTTCGATAACCTTAGAGACTATTGCCTTGATTGGTGATTGTAAGATATTCATTCACATATTTCCCAATGGAGTGGACTATTTCCGTTCTTTAACATGGTATAATTAAATGTGGACGTCAGACACTGACCGGTCAGTGAAATGTTAGTATCACAGGGTACTTGGAGGGACACTTTAAAATAAGATAACATGCAGAAAAATCTATACAGACTAGACATAATCTAATAATAGATTCATAATAACGTAGTCAAATACCACTTAGACTCATTCGGACTAAATTTTCCAAATAGATGGATTTGGTTTTCAAGAAATTTCAGCATTTCAATTTGTTATACTTATTACCTTAATCTACAAATTTGAAGAAATTAAAAAACCTTTTTTTCAGATTTAAGCACAGATCTGAGATAAGACAAATTTTAGGTTGTCTATTGACTGCGAACGGAGAGAAAAAAGGGTTCGTATCTTTTCTAATGACATACCTTACAACTTTATTTGGCCTTTTAACCTTTTTGATTCGAGCGTCACTGATGAGTCTTTTGTAGACAAAACGCGCACCTGGCTTACAAAAGTAAAAGCGTCATTTGTATCTTTGATGAATCTTTTTTATGAATAAATATTTGTACATGTATATCATGTATATTTCTATATACTTTGTACATATACATGTACCTCATTAAAGACAACTTACGTATGTTGGCGCACAAGTTGTGTTATTATAAAAGTATTCAAGTACATTGCACTAAAAGAATTAAAGAGCAAATAATTAGAACACCTTAGGAAATACTTATGTCAAATGCAAGTAACTTCAAAATGTTTAAATAAAAGCTAGATTGTATATCATGTTAAATTATTTACACATTGAGAAGATTGAATGTGATGAGCTTTATAAGTACCAATGGCAGTTTGTAACCATAGAAGTGAAGTAAATAAATTGCAGATATGTATTAAGTTTTAAAAAAGAAACCCCATTGCTATACGACATTTGTCATATTGAGAAATTTAAATGTAGCAACTAAAAACAAAATTTCAGAGAGAGAGAGAGAGAGAGAGAGCGTAAGGCAGCAGCCATTTGATTTTCGGGGGGGGGGGGGGGGGGGGGGCTATGGATTTTTTTGGAAAAAAAGTTTGTTTCCAGTTTTTGGAGAAAAAAATAATTTGTTTTTGATTCTGAGAAAAAAAAAATTGTTTGTTTCCCCCTCAGCTGCCACTATATGTTCTGCTAAAATTGAAAGTAAACTTAACAAAATTTGGATCGAAATACAGTATTATTGACAGCGAGTGGATATATTTACAATGTACTAGCTTGAACCAAAAACAATGCCACAATGTCTGGATGAGACCAGAAGGCTGAATTTTACATCTAATTGTCTATATTACAAGGGGGAATCTACGTCATCACGCAGGGTGTCGGCGATTGAAATCGGACCACCATCTTGTCGCTTCAAGGTAAGAATTTTACTTATTATGCCAGTTATATGAGGGTTATGATTATACTAACCTAACCATACTGTAGGTAATTGCCAGCCTTGTGGGGATAAGCGCTGCAAATGTTGCAACCAATTGCAGCATTCATCAACATTTCACAGTAAGACCACAGAAAAGACGTACAAGATCTTCTGCAATGTCAACTGCAAAAGCTCAAACGTGATTTACGTTCTTGAGTGTCCTAGATGTGGTCTCCAATATGTTGGTGAATCTATGCAGCCATTTCACAAACGCCTCAATGGCCACAGGAGTGACCTCACAAAAAAACCGTATATTCCTGTCAGCCAACATTTCAGGTTACCAGATCACAATCTGAAAGATTTTGATCACATGAAGATCCTTGTGATCGAACAGGATTGTACATGGCAAAATAGGCAAAGAGAAAATCGGGAGAAGTTTTGGATAAAAACACTGGGTGTCCTCCATCCAGATGGAATCAATAGAAAGAAATAATTAAATTTACAGTCTATAGTGGCTAACAAGATTTTGTGAGGTAGACGAAATTGACCTTAAAACGATCGTATTGTTCCAAAAATAGGTAGGTCGGACATATTTTGACTTTATTTAATGACTTCCTTAGTTTGGGATAAATTGTAATTAACATGTTCCTATGAAACTGAAAAATGTTGCTTTTTTGCAAGATAAATAATAATTTTACCTGGGGTAGCCGTGTGTAAAGTGTATTTCGGCATTTCTCTCCGAAAATGACTTGTTGATTAGAATAAAACTTCTTATTTGTAAACTTTTTCTGTTTTTCTCCGCAATTGACTTTTAAAAAATAATCTATTTACTGTGTATTTGGATAATTTTGTGAAAATAGGAGAATTGGCAATTCTTACCTTTCATACCGATACTTTCATTGATAAAACATAACATGGACTCATCCAGTGTCCAGTTTAGAGGTCATTTTAGTTACTGTCACATTCAAGCACGTTCTGAGTTAATCAATTATAGCATAAACAGTTTGAAGGTAAACTAATAATAACTTAACCCAATCAAATTGCGTAATATTCAATAACAATGACCGGTCCACATTATAAAAAGTAATAGGGGTAAACTAGGTAGGGAGAAAATGAAAGATATTCAAAATAATTTTTTTTGCAATAACGGATAAAAATTTGTCAACCAAAAGTTTTGCTTAAATTTCATAAACATGTCGTTCTGTATTGGTACAGTTTTTGGATCTTTCATGTATGTATTTAAGGCCATACAAAGTTTGGGATTCAAAAGTACACATAATTATTGACTTTATACAGAAAATTTGTCCTTTTAAAACATAAAATGTTTCCAAAACAATACCTAACTACAAAGTAAAATCATTTCTCAAAACAATGCAAAAATTTTCATTTCGATTGGTACAGAAGTATTGTTATAAAGTGCGTTGAAATAAACAGTGGTATAGCAAACATCGAATTCCCTCACAAAATCTTGTTAGGCACTATAGTGATCTATGTTTACACCTTATACATTATATATCATTATTGTTAAAACGTTTGTCACCGAAGAAGGCCATTTGTTGAGCCGAAATATTTGCAATTATTGTATAATTTATATCATCTGTTCAGTTTTTCCATCTTTGTGCAATGATATTCAACACTTTTTAGTGTTTTGTTTTCCATCTATTTATCGGTATTGTTACACAATCTTTCAGACTCGTATAATTTTTCCTGTTTGTGTAGTATTGTCAATTTTGATGATCCAATACCTATTAAGTTTACTGGTTGGTAGATTCTTTATAGACTCTCTCTCTCTATATATATATATATATATACATGTATATATATTTCATCTGGCCTTACATCTACCGGGTGTTTAATAAAGGCAACAGCAGTATACCGCTGTTCGAAATTCATAAATCAAGAAATAAAAACAAATCCGGGTTACAAACTAAAACTGAGGGAAACGCATCAAATATAAGAGGAAAACTACGACACAACAGAAATACAACATTAAAATGTAACAAACACAGAAACGAACTATTATATAACAATGGCAATTTTCCTGACTTGGTACAGGACATTTTAAGAAAAAAATGGTGGATTGAACAATCGTATGCATGGCCATGTTGGTCCTTTATCGTGACCTTTGCTCAAGTCTACTGGCGGTTTTGTTGAAATTTCTTCAGTAATTGACAATGGGTGAAACTCTATATTTTTGGCAGGCGTTTTTATTTTGATGACAAATGAGGATTTGCATGGTTTTGATTTTTTTTACGGATGGCGGTTTAGTGGGCGATCTGGTCGGCTGGTCAACATCAGGTTAATAATTGTATTCGCGATCGTTTCCGTCTGCACAAGTTTAAGTGTGATTTGCGTCTTAACATGACCATTAGTTTTATCTGAAAAAATAAGAAATTAGATCTAGTCACATGTTGAATAACATATGTGTTAAAAATAGTATATGATGTGTCCCCGACATCCTTCGATATTCGATGTGTTGCCGACATCCTTTTTCCATTTTTTTAAAAATAAGACGTTTTTCGGCCATAACTTGTGACGGATATTTGTGAGTAACAAGTATTTTTCCGAGTACAATAAAGAATTCAGACGTGTTCATTTGTTGATAAAGTAGACGGTTCTTGATAATCAAAATGTTGTTATGAAAAATTTTGCCGATATCCTGCACGTTTGACCTAATTCCTAAAACTGGTATCGAAGTGTTTGCAAAATTGAGATAACCAATAATATTGAGCGATGGCTCATTTATTTTACTACTTTATATAGTCTTTGGTGGACTATTTTGTATAATCATAACCCTCATATAACTGGCATAATAAGTAAAATTCTTACCTTGAAGCGACAAGATGGTGGTCAAATTTCAATCGCCGACACCCTGCGTGATGACGTAGATTCCCCCTTGTATTATATATATACCTTTGATAAAGAAATGTTCATTGCAGATACGGCGTGAACGCCAAGCATTCAAAAATTTGTATTTTCGTTTTTCTATAGGATTAGTTTTAGAATCTTTGTATCATCTAACAGCCACCTTTTGGTACATGTATGACTTTATCGATATAAATCGATCGACAGAGAGAGAGAGAGAGAGAGAGAGAGAGAGAGAGAGAGAGAGAGAGAGAGAGTTTAACGGGACAATGCACATAGATACTACGACAAACAATTTATAAATTCAGTTGAATTAAATAACACTCTGTCTAAAGGAAATCGAAACAAGAGATGTAAAACTGAACGTCAAGGAATAATGCACCTTTTAAAAGGCTTTTAAACTAACTTTATTATTTCCGTTTAACATGCAAACTGGTCTTTATCTTCAATCAGAACAGTTACACGTTTCAGTCTTTCTCTGAGAGAAAATTCTAATATGACGTTTTAATTCATTTCATTAAAAACATAAGAAAGCCCGTTTTGCTGGTTATAATCACGTAATATTACTTTTTGATTTTTTTCTCATTTGTATCTGTTTCCGGATGTTTTCAAGAATTACTCCCACCTTTTTATATTCGTTGAAAGTAAATTGATTGTCACGCGAATGAAACTACGGGGTTTGCTTTGCATTTCAGTGAAACAAAGTCAAACACCAGGAGATCAGACTAAACCATGTAAACAGGATTGCCCAGTCTGAAACATGAATAACATAATTTCAAAAAGAAGATAATTATTACACGATATTATCTGTTTTGTATCCGTATATATTCAATACATTTATTCTTATACAACACTATAATTTGCAGATATCATTTTCTTTTTTTACCATTTTATAGTCTGGGAGAACATTATTTAGTTTAGACTTGTAATTGAGTTTGAACTAGCTTTCAGTCGCAGCGATTACTTTTAGATCAATATTTTATTTCTTTTGTCTTTATATAATTATATTTTCCCATTCTGACGAGTGAGGCCATTTCCAAACAATTTTTACAGTTTGTTCTGATGCTATGGTGTTACACAATGAACATCTTTAGTACGTACTGTCTCAGGTTATGCGGAAGGTTGAGCATTCACACTTATGTTAAACACCGCTACATTGTTTGTGCGTGTGCCTGAGCCTATTAGTGGGAGATATTATGGACATAATTGTGCAAATCGTGATACAAGCATGAAATTTGGTATAAAGGTTGACTAAATGATACTAAAAAAAAATCCGCTGCTGGCCAGAAAAAAAAATCATTTTTTCAAGATGGCCACCACACATTTCGGAAATGGCGTCATTACAAATTGACAATAATTCGTTTATCCTTTAAAAGGTGTGTTATATGTAAAATCCAATGTTAGATTTGATAAAAAGTAAATGACAGTTCCTAAATTACGACTAGGCAATACATTAATGAAACTAAAGGTGACTTCCGGTTTCAAAATGCCGGCAAAAAAGTCAAAAATTTCAATTTTTATACTTTCAAGCAACTTCACAAGGGATATATAATCCAATGAAAGTTATGATTAAACGCTAAAATAAAGTTCCTAAGTACGACGAAACAACACATAAATGAAGAAAATTAGTGACTTCCGGTTCCAAAATGGCGGCAAATACGTAGAAAATATTTTTATAATTTCCATCAACTTAACAAGTGTTAACACTCTTTGTTAAGTTTAAATGCCTAGTTTGGTTAGAAAGACAGGTTTCTTATTTTATAATTATTTCATAGTTGCCTATACAACAACCCGTACAAGGAAGGCCAGAACGGTAGCATCTGCAGTTACCAACACAGCTCGGTTTTCGGCTCCGCATTTCAAAATTTTCTGACACGAGGATGCAACGGCAGTCAAAGAAGTCCATTTTGGTTTCCAACTGTCATTGATTCTTTCTTTCATCCAACCACAGTGTTCATGACTTGGAACACGCACCTGTCGAATACATCAATCAGGCTGAGCCCAAGCAACTCCTTCTTGATATACTTCTCTTTTGATGTGCTCTTGAAAAGAACCTCTTGTAGGCGGAATTGCATCACAATGCCGCTGCTTCCTGGCAAAAAATTAAAATCGTGCCTCGCTCCATACTTAAGCCTAAAAAACATCCTTTACATCTGGAAAACCTTCCATTGTTAGCCAAGCTGACCTTTTGCCTTTCTCAAGACAATTCGACAAAGTGCCACATCCACTAAATGCATGGACGAAAGGAAAAGCAGCTATACAAGGACCAAACGCATTTGATATGTCACGTGCAGGAAGCCATCAAAAGTCGTTATTCCTTCCATAACCTATCCGCAATTTGTTCTACCTAATTTTGCGATTGCTGCAATTCTTGATACTATTACATCTGTGTCAGTACTACCTAAAATTACATTTTACAACACTTTTCATAATCATGCCGAACATGGACAAACATTCGTGTATCTGCTTCTTCGTGATTACAAGGGGATAGATAGCAAGTATCTTTATTGAAATTGCAAAGAATATTTTCACCATGAGTAACATACACATTTGTATTAGTCTCTTAAGAAGCAATTTTGTCAGCAAGAAACTTGAACAATTTCGTGTTGTTGTCATCTTCACAGAGAAAACTACTCCATACTCTTGGTGTTCTACCAGAACCAACACCTTTCCATCTGGTACACGAACCTGCCTTTGTCTTGTCACAGCCTTTAAATTATTCATTTAGTAAACATCAAATACAATGTCTACTTTTGAATAATTATCGATGCAAGATTTTACATAAGGCTGTATGACATCATTAGCATAATCATCAAATATTTTTGCCCAACTTTGTGAACTGGAATTAACCATTGCTGCCCCACCAACGATCAATGCGTCCAAATTCGGATCAGCAAATCGCAGAATGTTTCGAGTAAACCCATTTGCATTTAATACCAACTATTTCAAGTGACATCCTGAGATAAAGACGGAGGAGCAGTTTGGTTTCTATGCATAAAGAAATATTACAAGTAAAACTGTCTACTGTGACAAGAAATGAAAGGTCTAGAAAAGATATCGCAATCACTTTTAAGGTTCTCTAGCTTTGTTTTTGACAAAGACGTTTCCAGTTTCATTTTGCGGCCAAAATAGGAAGTTGGTCTTTTTTATTTGGTTATAAAAAGCAGGTTTTCCTTCGTTTTGCATTTGCTTCAAAAGATCTTCGTATTGTTTGGACCAATATCTTGGAGTTCATTTACATATCTTACCTGTTTCCGAATCAACAATTTCCTAAATGAAGTATTTTTTTACAAATCTTACGACTCCTCTAGAAATGAATTTTCAAACTCGTTCATACTTGCAAAGCCCTTAAAGCTGTTTGAAGAAATCTTTTTGTGTTTTCGTAGAGTCTTCATTATGTCGTTCGTCTGTTTTAGAATGACCAAACCACTAGATCTTTCAAATTAATCTTCTAGTATACTGACTCCTGGTCCAGCTACCATCCATTTGTCTAAATGGGATCTGCAGTTAATCCTATGGCACCAATATCGCCCTTCACAATTGCATTATTCTGTTTTTGTGCCTGATCAATTGTGTTAAAAGAAAGAAATTTACTGGTCTTACGTACAGTGAAATTATCATTTTCAAATTCCATTGCCACCTGTAGGTGATGTTCTGGAAGGGAAGTCATATCTCGGAGATGAGTCGATAACGATCGAGCATAATTTACACGATCAAGACCTAAAAAAAATACGCTATCATGCTTTATATGGGCTGTCTAACTCATGAAATGAGCATAATACCAAAATCAGAAGAAGTTCTTAATTGAACGCCAGGAATTAAACTGTGGTCGAGATGACTCTATTTCCTTACACCGGTCTTTTAAATCATTGAACGTCACAGAGTCATGACATAATAATGAGTTTAGCTATCATTATCTGCAATTAACAATTTTTAAGCAAAATATATGCAGTTGTCTGATGCTCCTGTCTAGTCCTAGGTACATTTGAACATACATAAAAAGAATCTGCCGTTCTTGGTGTTGGAATATTGGCTTCAGTATGACAACATGTCTATCCCCTATCACGCAATATATCACCCAGAGTTTTATAACAAGTCATTTCAATGTGCAATCCACCAAACATGACGATACACTTATATTTTCCTTACAAATCAGGCCATTCCCACTGAATTTGCTTAGGCATTTCCAAAAGTGGCTTATCTGCAGTTACATTTGATGTTTCTCCAGATTAACTACATTTTCGCCTTAACCATCGAATACCTGAGAATTGCCTGGTAGTGCATACAAATCGCCCTTGATGTCTATAAATAGTTTGCACATGTGCAAAAGTGTGAAAAACGTGTATCATAACCTTGAAAAATGTTATTAACCCAATTCATAATATCATTAGAAATCCAAAAACACTAAATATAATTATAGTAAATAGTTCAAATGTTTTTGAAAGAATTTTGTTACATTTTCGCGCATGCGCAAATACTGGATATGTCAAATATTCATTTTTAATAAATATGTGATGTAAGGAAGGTAGCCACCAAACCTGGTAATTGGTTTTTACTAAAAGAAGTTCAAAGAAAAGTTTTCCAGAAAAATCAGTATTTTCAAACTAAAGAAAACATCCATTTTAGAAAATGGCCGTGGCCATCTTGAAAAAAATATTTTTTTTTAATGGCCAGCAGTTATTTCTTACAAAGTATATTATTATGATGCTTTGTGGTAATTTTCATGCTTGTATCATCATTTGCACAATTCCCTCGATTTTGCTTGCTAATATCTTCCACTATATCAAGAAATGTGAGCTAGCTTCTCTAGACATGTTCCTATAGTTCCTAGATATCCCTATTATTCAGTGAATGTCGTTGGTTGCTGTGTGTCAAATTTGTTTTTGTTCACCATTTTGCTTCTTATAGTTGACTATATACGAGATTGGTTCTGCATATTCTTGAACGCCGCGTGATGATCTATATTTTATATCTATGTCAATTGAACGTCGACTCACTCTGGTGGATAGTTTTCTCATTGAAAAACATACCACATCTTATTTCTCTTATGTATAAATTGTCTCATAAGCATACATTTTGAAATGCCACGATGGAACCACGTGGTTTCAACGTTGTTATTCGGTGCATTTTTAGCCATTTTCAAATGATTGCGTTTTTATCTCTCTTTCACAGATGGTTCAAGCAAGCTATTTATAGTTATCGGAACAAACAAGATTATTTTCAAATTCAAAGAAGCAAAAAAAAAAACTTTTATAATGTGGTTTCATAAAAGAAAGCTACGACATACTTGATATTTTTTACGAGAACTGGGTAAGAGGTCATCGACTAATTTGCTGCTTCTTTTTCAAAATTAGTAATTATTATATGTATCTAATGGGAACTTAAAAATAGATATACTATTAAGATTCACACTCAGCGGGTATCTTCTAGTCACATTTAACAAACAAGAAAACTTTTGCAGATAATTAATGCATAAAATGTTGAACATCTTTCTTTAAAGGTATGCAGGCTATATGAGACAATTATCTTTCAGAGACCACAAAAGGATGATTTTGTAAACAATGGTTATAGTACGGTCTTCAACAATGAGCAAACCCATACTATAAAGTACTAGTAAAAGACTTTTCAAGGCCCAGGTATGACATAATGGGTAAAAAATCAGACGAGAAAGTCAGCGATCTGATTTATGCTAAAACCATTAAACAACAAGACCGAAGATATGGCAGCCAGCTACCACCAATAAGCTCAGTATAAAAATGTTCTGACTTGAGGCATGTGAATAAAGGATATGGCGGAGTTGAACATGTTTTTATGAGCTCGCCCCTAACTTAGTGTATTCAAATGACCAAAAAGATAACATGGATCATATCAAAATTTACGGGCTCTATAAACAACATCACCATTTGAATTGGAATGTGATATTTATATAGGGAAAGTTTAACATTGCACCAAATAAATATATCTATAAAGGAATTTAGCAGATATGTTAAGTAATTTATGATCAGGAAATCTCTGACTCAAGTTTTATACGCATATTACATTCATTTCACAAATTAAAACATTCCTGTTGCAGACACGGACATTTAGAACGAGTTGCGAAATATATAACACACGTAAACAGTAAACAAAAGGAAACTCATCCTCAAATATAGAAAAATCAAACACTAGGGAACGTGAAATCGCTCCTTTTGTAGTAATATTTTGAACAGATGTTTCCGTAGGAAACTGAAATATTCAAACCTACATGGTCAAAAGGTAACAATAAAAGACAATAAAAGTTATTACACGGTTCTATTTAATGGAATTTAGGCGGCTAGTTTGACCATATACAAAAATCCATACCAATACAGAAACGCGTCTACTGTCATCTGGTGACAGTTCCAGTATGTGCTTCTTTAATATATTTAAGCTTTAATCGTCTTATCGCAGTTCTGGTCAGAATGTCTCCCATATACATGTATACTTTATTAAATTATTGCAAAAGAAGGCAAACTAGTTGCAGCAAATAAATGTTCAATCATATTTTTCACAGAATCATTTGCATAAATTAGTCGAAAAGTTACCAGTTGGCCTCAATCAGCGTGTTTTACACTCCAGAAAATCTATTATTTTAACATGTTGTAGTCAGGGTACAATATGAAATGACAGAAATATTTGTTTCAAACGCTTACTAGAAGCCGAAATGAAACGAGAGATTTTATGGGTTTTTAATCATCTACTGATTACCTTTAATTTGCTTCTTTTATAAAAGATCACGTTGATATAAAACATTTATTTTAACAAAAAATTTACTTAATTTTCCATTAAGCTAATGATAAAATTGAACAATATTCAAAAAGCAATTAAAAAGCCATAACAAATCGTTGATTAAACAAATTAAATTTCAATATTTAAAAACCTGTAATTGCATCTTGAAAATGTCTGTTTTAGATAACGTTTCAATTCAAAGGAAAAAGAGCGGTTTTGTATGCGAATGATACGTATGAAATATTATATTACACACATTGCTATACAGTACAACGGACAATCGGGTTTGTGTTGCACAGATACATAACAGTACAGCAAACAACACAGATCACCAACAACCATCTCCTTCAATTGTCAGGAACCTGGTTGTCATTTGTTGGTGTGGTTCATAGATGTTTCTCGCTTTTTTGTATATAAGCTTGTTAGTTCCTCTGTTTAAATTGTTATACACTAGTCATTTATTGGGCCCTTAATTGCTTGTTATTCGATGTGAGCAAAACCAACTTGTTGAGGACCGTACAGTACTTAGACCTATAATTGTTGATATTTTACACAGTAATTGTGACTTATTATCTTGTCTAATTATCATTCATACCACATCTTCTTATTTCTATTTACACACAAAGAAAAAAACCCACCACCAACAATCGTCTCTTTAAAATAAAAATAGACTTACAACCTCAACGAACACTACATGCTTATAAATGTAGCCTGATTTGGTACAGGTACAATCAGTGGAGGTATGAAATCAGTTTTACATGCGTACTAACACTATCAGGGCCGTAACTACCTATGAGTTGCCTCCCCTGAATTTTCAACACCAAATTACCGGCTGAATCAGCTGTTTTAACCGCTTCTCCCGATCGTACGAGAACATTATGGTTAATGCCTTAGTAGTTCACCCCCATTCGTTGTAACAGGGACTTTCTATACTAAGTATATACTTGACTGTATTTGAAGTCCCTGTTTTTAGTTATATACATCATAGTGTCTGTTCAGCTTTCAACAATATTGAAGTTCAAGGTCCACGATAAAAAAATTATCTTGCGTTCCATGATCTTAGTTGCTTTATATGTTTTTTTTAACTTACCAGTTTGATTTCTAATAAAAATATCTTTAAATACAGGTAATAATTGTTTGCATAAAAATTGCTTCCAGGATCCAGCATTACTGATATTTCTTAAAGTAAGGAAATCGAAGAAAAACGGGTCATTTATAGCCATATTGAGAAAAAAAATCCATGATCAC